>NC_138183.1:24737903-24817491 GCF_964194105.1 Spermophilus citellus | reverse complement strand
AATTTCATTTTAAAAAATGTTCCTTTGAAGGGTTTTAGATTTACAGAAAAATGGAACAGACAGTAGGGTTCCCATAAAGCACCCCACCACACACATGTGCACACGTACACCCATACACATACACACACAAACTCACATTAATTCTTGCCTTCCAGGGTACCTTTGTTATAATTAATGAACCAATACTGACACATTATTATGAATCAGAGTCCACGCTTCACTTTTAGGTTCACTATGTGTGATACACTTCTATGGGTTTTTGACAGGTACATGCTGTCAGGTATCCACCATTACAGGTCCATACTCTACCACGCGGCCTGCGCAGTGGTTTCATTAATGAGGTTCTAGGCATAAAGTTAGTTAGAAGAGATCAAAATAAAACACACAGACCAGTTACCTTATTTATATTGCTAGGTCCGAGACGGCTCACCTCCCTGGTTCCCACCTCCAGCCGCCCAGCAGGGCAGCGAGGATTACTCTGGGCTAGCAGGAGAGAGAGAGAGCAAACACGCCTGGGAGTAGCCTTTTATTGGGGAACAAGAGATTCAGGGGAGAATTCCATCCAATGAAGGTTGAGGGGGGACTGCACTCCAAGGTCAGGGTCAGTGATTGGGTCTCCAGGGTCAGTGGTCACATACACCCCCACACGGATGGGCTCTCTCATCAGGAAAGGGTCGGGAAAGCTCCGACACAGCCAGAGCGCCTCAGGCCCTTAACGGGAGTCACCCAATCACGTGTCAGAATGGCTCTCCACACCATACAGGACAGTTTTACCACCTAGAAGTCTACTTGGCATCACCCCTTCATCCCTCCACCCTCTCCCCTAGCATCCACTGATTTTTTTACTGTCTGTATAGTTTTATCTCTTCCAGAATATCACATGGCTAGAATCATATATGATGTCGCTTTTCAGGTGGGCTTCTTTCCCTTAGCACAATGTATTTAAGTTTCTTCCACGTCATTTGGCAGTGTGGTAAGTTTTCTTTGTGGGCAAACAAAATTCCATTGTTTGGATACACCACAGTTTGTTTATCCATTCACTGACCAAAGGATATTGCAATGTCATCCAGTGTTTGATAATTACGAATAGATTATGTGTGCAGGGTTTTGAGGAGACACAGTTCTCAACTGAGTTGGCTATACAATGGTTGGATCCCAAGCCAAGAACATGTTCAGCATGATAAGCAACTGCTAAGCTCTCATTTAAGGCAGCTGTGCCATTTTGCATCTTTAATATATGATGTTGACAATCTTTTCATATATTTATTTGCTCCCTCTGTCTTCTTTGGTAAAGTGTCTAGATTTTTTTGCCCATTTTTAAATTGGGTTGTCTCCATACTGTTGATTGAGTTTTAAGTATTTTTTGTGTAATTTGGACACAAATCCTTTCTGAAGTTTCAAACCTTTATCTGTTTTCATTTCCTGTCTATTTACAGAACTTCTTTTAAGGATAGGTTTGCTAGCAAAAAACAAAGCAAAACAAAACAAACAAACAAAAAAAAAACAAATAGCTCAATCTTCCTTCATCTTTTAGATGCCTTTACCTCTCTGTCATTCCTGAAGGATACGGTTTCTGGACATAGGGTTTATAGTTGACAGTTCTTTACTTTGAGTACTTGAAAAATGTTGATCCACTTCTTTCTAGCCTCCATGGTTTCAGATGAGAAGTCTACTGGTATTCAAATTACTGTCCCCTTATAAATAAATCATAATCTCTCTCTGCTTTCAAGATTTTCTCTTTAGTTGTCAGAAGTTAATTCTAATGTATCCTGATATGGAATTATTTGGGTTTAACCCTATTTTCAGTTTGCTAATTTCTTTAGTCTTTGTCTTTTGCCACATTTGGAGAGTTCTGGTCATTATCTCTTTGAACGCTCTTTTTGTTCCACTCTTTTCCTCTCTCCTCTCCTTTTGGAACTCTCATGATATGAATGTTACTTTTATTTGTTTGCTGGTGTTATTGTTGTTGTTGTTATCATCTTACAGGTCTATGGAACTTGATTTACTTTTTAAATCTATTTTCCCTCCATTTTATTCCTATTAGGTAAATTATATTGATTTGCCTTCAAGTTCACTCATTCGATGAATTTTAAAATCTTGTAGTTCTATAATTTCCATCTTTATTTTTATAGCTCCTATTTTTTCCCAAGATTATTTTCTATGCTTTCATGTGTCCCAAGATAATTTGTAATTGATTATAAATAACTATATGATGCTATTTTTAAATCCTGGTCAGATCCCACTCCTTGCTCATCTCACTGTTGGAACCTACTCATTGTCTTTTCTCATGCTCGTTGCAGCTTTCCTGGTTCTTGCTATGACAAGTATGAGAAGTAGACAGCACAGCCCCCAAGCCCACCCTACTTCTGACACCCAGAACAATAATTCCCTTGAAGGATTCCCAGAACTCACTGAAAGCTCTTATGGTTATGGTCCACCACCCTCCCTGTGTGGAGTCAGGGAACATTGTTGTCCTGGCATCAGCATGTGAGTGTTGCCAGTAAAGCAAGTTTTCCCAAGTCTTAGTGTTCAGAGTTTTTACTGGGGCTTCATTACACAGACCACATGGTTGATCTCAGCCTCGAGGTCAACTGCCACGGTGTGAACTAAAAGCTCCTACCCCAAATTACATTGTTGGTCCATCTGGCATAGTTGGCCATCACCTAAGATTATTGGGTGTGGTCACTCTTAGCCTAAGATCCAGTGTGGCCACTTCTTCCCTAAACAAAGGCATTTCTATGGGGTATGATATAGATTGCCTCTCAGACACTGAGGGCAAAGGCCAGACATACCCTTGGGCAAGGCCAATTTCTTTACTATAGAATGAATCCCATTGGATTGAATCTTGGACATTTTGCATGACATTCTGAATCCTACTTAATAGTTTTCTCATTGGATACCTCCTCCCCCTGCACTGAGGTACAGCTCAATGGCCGGATGGTCAGGGAAGCCTAGCTTGCTACTGTGCCTCACTAATACCTCTAATGCAAAGGTGAGGTGCTGACTCACACTACCTTGTTACAAATGTGTTGGGTGAAAGTTTCAGCTTCCCTCACAACTCTGCTAATACTTTCTCAGCAAAAGCCAGTCACTGACTCCCAGTGTTTCATTCTCTCCAAGTGGGAGGGTATAAGATCAGTACCTTAGTGAGCCCCACCATCAGCAGAGGATGGGGGCGGGGTATGGCAGAAGCTGAGTGCCAACTAGCCTTACCTCTCATTACATTGTTCCATCTCATGGGCGCTGGGTGGGGATGAAGGTTTAGCTCATCACTGGACCCACTGATGCTACCTCACTGGGGGAATCTGAGCATGGCACCTACTCCTATGAATGGGAGAGCGGGGTGCAAGATCAGTTTCTCATACAAGGTTCCCCATTGAAACCACAGTTCTGGCAGGGAAACTGGGCATGTTTTTTCCCACTGGTATTTGGATAGAGAAGAACAGGTACTGCCAAATTTTTTTTTCTTCTTTGCTCTCAATTTCTCTATCTGCAATTGCTCAAGGGAGATCCCTAAAGCACTGCTTTCCTGCCTGACTCCCAGACTCTATTTATTTTGCTATGACTTATTTGGTTCCTAGTTGTTATTTTACATATTTCTATAAATGCAGAAACCAAGAGGAAGGAAACTCTTTCAAAAGCCCGTGGAATGCTAAAAGATTGGCATCTCAGGAAAATAACACTTTCCTAGGCTGAGAGCTGCCTGATCAGCTGGTGTTTCTGGCTGTGAAAATGAAAGCCCAGGCCCTGAGGCTTCCCTACAGCAGTGGTTCTCAACAGGGCGCTCAGGAGAATTACTTGGGGGCCCTTTAAATCCACACCCATGCTTTTACTCCACCCCAGACATTCTGATTTAATTCAGGGGAAGCATGAGCACTGAGATTTCTTAAAAAGCTCCCCAGGTGATTCTAAAATGCAGCCAGAATTGAAGGGTTGAGAGCTGATACTCTCAGGATCCTGAGAAGTTCTGAGAAGAATGAGCAATAAAAAGCCGAAGACTAGCAAATACAAATTGGTGCCTCAAAGCAATAAATTCAGGGTGAGTTCTCCCAGACCCCTGCCAGGAGCCAGCCTGCACCTGCATTGCAGAGATGGCCAGACATGGTCTCTGTCCTTTCTGTGGAGGTAAGCAGATGACAGAAGCCAAGGCAGACACACCCAGGGTCACAGCAGTGTAAAGGGACGCGAGGAGGAAGCCTCTTGCCTGAGCCTATTGGGAAGCATGTTCCAAGGGAGCAGAGTTGAGTAGCACTTCGAGCAATGAATGGAGCTTGGACAGGCGCAAAAGATGTCCCAACACCAAGGAGCAGCATCTCCTGATACTCCACCATGCGGCCTGCGCAGTGGTTTCATTAATGAGGTTCTAGGCATAAAGTTAGTTAGAAGAGATCGAAATAAAACACACAGACTCAGTTACCTTATTTATATTGCCAGGTCCGAGACGGCTCCCCCTCTCTGGTTCCCTCCTCTAACCGCCCAGCAGGGCAGCAAGGATTACTCTGGGCTAGCAGGAGAGAGAGAGAGTGAACACGCCGGGGAGTAGCCTTTTATTGGGGAACAAGAGATTCAGGGGAGAATTCCATCCAATGAAGGTTGAGGGGGGAGCGCACTCCAAGGTCAGGGTCAGTGGTCAGGCACACCCCCACACGGATGGGCTCTCTCATCAGGAAAGGGTCGGGAAAGCTCCGACACAGCCAGAGCGCCTCAGGCCCTTAACGGGAGCCACCCAATCACATGTCAGAAATGGCTTCCCACATGACACCTTTGGTTTGTCCCACACATCACAGTTCCTTGTTTACTTCTAAACATTCACACTGTGCTGAGCACATGCCACGCACGTTTCTGAGCGATTTGTTTAATAGGAGTGTCTTTTTAGAATTATCTGAGGAACCTTTCCAGTACAGGTTCCTAGTTTCCTCTCCAGACCTACTGAACTGCAGTCTAGGGAGGAAGATCCAAAGGGTTTGGGTTCTGGGTTTTTTTTTTTTTTTTTTTTAGAAACTAGCTCCCTAGATGATTCTGTACTTGCCCTGAGATTTCCAGGTTAAGAATGCCAGTGTTTTAGCAAAGGAGGGACATCTTGCCTGAGGTTTCCAGAGACGTGAGCAAGTGTTAGAGTGACCTCGAGTGGTGATGTCCTACTACTTGGATGGGTTGAGAGGCCACTCATCCTCTTTGCCTTTCTAGAGAGTCTGATCTCTCCCTGCTCAACGTTTATTATCAAGATTGTTCTTGTGGGGTTGGGGGTGTAGCTCAGTGGTACAGCCCTTGCCTAGCATGTGCAAGGCCCCAGGTTCCTTGGTGGGTCAGCGTCAAGCTGACATCCTTTTGGGATTAAATGTTGGCCCAGAGTTCTGGGACACAGCCCCCAGCTCACAGAGAGCATATGTCCCACTCCATGGCAGGACTGAGTTAACCGTTTGCTCTGGAATCAGACATTAGGGCCAGGGAGGTGGCTTGGCCTGACTGGCTTGGCCTACATCGCATGCCCTGCCCGCCCTTGGAGCTGAGGGGAGGTCATCCCTGGGCCACATCTGGTACCCATATAAGAATGGGAGTTGTTGGGCAGAGATAAGGAGAGAGTGGAGACATCACCTCAGGAATGTCAACGAGACCTAAAATGCACTTCCAGGTTGGAGAAGGGGTGTGAGGGCCAGGCAGGGTTCATGATCAGCTCTTCATACATGCCCTCTTCCTCTTCCCTGAACTAGCGCCACCTTGAGAAACTTCAACCATCTTCCTGAGAAACAGTCACATACCAACTGGTACCCTGGGGGTGTGGGAGGGGGGCTGTGCTTCCAAATAGAGCTCATTACAGCCCTCCCCCATCCTGTTTCACCTCCATGTCCATCCCCACTGGGCATTTCCAAATCCCAAACCTCTGCCCATTCTGCACAACAGGAAGCGTCCGGCACATTTCAGGCTGCAGCCTTTCTGCCTTGTTCTTTCCTGAATCCACTCTCCTTACAGAATCTGGTGGAAATCTCCACTGTCCTCTTCATCTGTAGTGGGACTACACATTTAGTTCCTCTATCATCATTTTACTGGCATCTTAGGAGAGATGAATGCACATTCATTGGGTCACTGACCCACCCCCAGATTAAACCTCCTGTCATGCCTGTGGCTGGCTTAAGTTCATGTCAAGGGTTGATTTGCTTGGTGCTCTACGTCTCTGCCACACAGGAATGTTTTCAGAGATGACCAAACAGGAAGAGGACAGAAGCTGTGACCAGACACAGCAGAAGCTGCTGAGGGGGTGGGAAAGGTGAGAGAGGGGTGGGGAGGGGATAGACATAGACATAGACGTGGGGACCAGCCTGTGGCAGTGGGTTCACATGCAGCACCTGTTTACTGGGGCATATCACTTTCCCCTCTCTGCACCTCATTAGGTTTTTATGATCAGTATTAGTCATTTATGATCAGTACTGGGTGGCAAGAAACAGAAACTAATGCTAGTTAAGTAAAAGTTATGATGAAGAAGCAGGTACATACGTATGAAGACATCATTCAGTAGGGACCTCGGCAGCGTAGAGAATGAGGGCCCCACTAAAGAATTCACATTTAAGAGGAAAATTTATACACTGTGCCAGCCAAATAAAATGTGTCTACCTTCAGACTTCCAACCTGCAACATCCCTCTACAGGAAGGTTCTGTGCCTGGCACTGAAGTCTGGCCAGAGCTGGATACTCAAATTTCAGGCCAGAAGATGGACCTTGGGTAATAAAGAAGGTCTAGTGAGTATGGCTTAGGTAATAATGACTGTTCTGGTTCTTTCCCAAGCTCACAGCCCTGGCACTGGGTCCAGGAACATTAAGACTAATGCCAGGAATCTAAGTCTCTTCCAGTTGCCAATCACCCTTGCGGGCTAGTCCCTTAGCAAAAGCTATTTCCCTTTTGGCTGACGGTTGAGTAAGCAATGCGGAGTCTGTTGAATCCAGTTTGAACCTGGAGGATTTAATGGAGTAGCACACCACACTCTAAGCTATGAGCTGATATCGCCTACTGAGAGAAGGAAAAGGGAGGGGCATCCAGATTGGCCCCCACTTCCCACTCCCATCACCCAGCACCAAAGGTGCAGATCACTTCTAAGCCCAGCTGCCCACACCTTCTATTATCAGATTAGACCAAGAAATTCAGACCAGACAAGAACCATCGCAAGTTAAAATTTTATGTGAAATTCTGTAACTGTATAGTGGCCTGGGGACCCGCCCCTCAGCACTTGCTGTAGATGGCTGCGCTGCCCCGCTCCTCGAACTCTTCCTTGCTGACCCAGAGCTGTTGGAAGGCCTGCAGGGAGGCCAGGATGGAGCCGCCGGTCCACACGGAAGTCTTCCTCTCAGGAGAAGCAGCCACTGTGGGGCTGTCCCCAGGGCACAGGAGGCTCAGCTCTTTCTGGAAGCGCTCGGGGAAACCATCTAGCATGGTGCAGCCGCCACACAGCAGCACGTTGGCGGCCATCTCCTCCTTGAAGCCAGTGTCCTGGCAGTGGCCCAGGCAGGCAGCTGTGAGCGCCGGGAGGCCTGGCTCGTGGCTGCCCATCAGGGAGGGCTTGAAGAGCATCTCGGCACAGCGGAAGCGCTCCTGGCCGATGGTGATGACCTTGCCGTCGGGCAGCTCATAGTCCACCCGCAGCTCGTTCAGGCCCAGGCTGAGCTCCTGATCCGGCAGCAGAGCCGCGTAGCAGCACTTCTTCTTGATGTGCTCTATGATGTGCAGGTGGTCGTCGGTGAACTTGTGGCCAGACTCGTTGAGCAGCTGCATCAGGTAGTTGGTGAGGTCGCTGCCTGCAAAGTCAGCGCAGCTGGTCAGGCCAGGCAGCAAGTCGCCCTCGGAGATGGGCACCACATGCGAGACCCCGTGCCCACTCTCCACCACCAGCCCCGAGGTCTTGCCGTAGGAGTAGATGGACAGCAGTGCCTGGGATGTCACATGCATGGCAGGGATGCCAAAGGTCTCGAACATGAGCTCCGCGTACTTCTCCCGGTTGCTGCTGGGGCTGAGCGGAGGGTCGGAGACCAACACAGCGTGCTCCTCGGGGAGGATCTTCATGGCTGTGTGGAAGATGTACTCCCAGATGCTCTGGACACAGTCCCAGTCCACCACGATGCCATGCTTGAGTGGGTTAACCAGCTTCAGGGGTGCCTCCATGTTGAGCAGCTCATGGCCTACGTAGGTCTCCTTGCGGGTGTCACCTGCGTCAGCAGCTGCCTCGGGACTGCGCTTGCCCACAGTAGAGGAGATGAAGTAAGTGGGCCTCGGCTCTCCAGCATAGCCACACTTACAGTACTGGGAGCCCAGGTCAATGATGAGTGCCTTGATCTTGCGCACCTTCTTGGGCTTCATCTTCAGCTGAGCAGTGGAACCTGAGTCACGAATGCTGGCATCAGGACCTGGCAGGGTTCCTGCCTCTCCCGGGTCCCCCTGGGCGGTGCCCATGGGCATGGGGCTGGGGTTGTTCTTTGTCGCCATCTGCCTTCCTTTCTCACATCCACATCCTAGAGCTCCCTAGGGAGAAATGAGAGTCTGCCTCCAGTCACGTCTTGGCAACCAGTTAGGATTGTGATGTCACTGGAGCTGGTCCATTCAGGCACTCTTAAGGGTGGGGGGCCTGGTCTTGTCACCTGCCACCCCTATCCTTCTAACTTTAGTTTGCTCCAGGCGGGAGCAGGTGGCCAGCAGTTTTAGTAATCCAAGCACAGTAGGGCCTCAGATTTCTGCTCCTGTGGGAGGCCATCCCGAATGTGATTTGAGTTACCTCCTTGGCTGGGTGAGAGGCGCTTAAACACAGCTGTGTCTGAGCCTTCCCCACCCTTTCCCAGGTCTGAGGGCTTGTCCGTGCAGAGGCGTGCCTGGCCACTGACCTGAAGACCCAATCGTCATTCTTGACCTTGGGATGCTGCCCCCCTTAACCTTCATTGGATGGGATTTTCCCTGGAATTTTTTGTTCCCCAATAAAAGCTCACTCCCTGGCGTGCTCTCCCTCTCTCGCTAGTCTCTTGTGTAAACCTCGCCACTGCATTAGGTGGCTGGAGGCAAGAGCTAGGAGAAGCTGTCTTGGAGCTGATATTAAAGGTAATGAGAGTCTGTATCTTTAATTTAAAACTCACTAGCAATTTCTTATGAACCGAACCTTCTTTCATGAAGCCCGCGCTGGTTGCGTGGCAGATGCTCCCTCCCCTAACTCCAAACCTAACCCCCTGTTCGTTGAGGACCCTCTGCTGAGAATGATAAATATTTTATCTCCTACAGTAAGTCAGGCACTGTACCAGGTACTTTTGTTATTGTTATGCTTATATTTTTCCATATTTTATTGGTATAGTAGAATCATATATAATAGTGGAATTTGTCACTAAATATTTGTATATGCACATGATATTGCAATAGTTTGGTTGATATCATTGCCCTTGTACCAGGTACTTGTTATGTTGCAGAATCCTGGGAGGAAGCAGAGCTGAGTACAGAGGTTCAGAATCCAAATGATGAACCTAAGAGCACACTGCACTCTAATCCAAGTTCATCCAACTCCTACCCACCGAGCCTCCTTAGAAATCTTGAGGGTCCAAGAGTACTTTCCTCCCGTTTGGCTGTCCCCGTCAGACAGTTACAGAGCTCGTAAGCCTGTCCTTGGTCCTTTTCTTCTCACACCTCACAAGGCCAAGAGCACCCCCACGACCTCCTTATAGGGGAAAGCCCATCACTGTAGCGGCTGTCCCCTTAAAGAGCACAGGGCTGGGTGTGAGGTTCAAGGTAAGCAGAAGACTGGATTCTGGGTGCCCGACAGTGGCAGCCTCCGCATCAACATGCCCAGCTTCAGAGAGTGCCTGCCAGACGGTGTCTGAGCAGCCTGGGACCGTGTTAGGTCTCATCGAGGTGTGTCCAGCGCACCCCAGGGAGGCAGCTGGAGCAGGAGACGTTGGCCTCGCCGGCTGGATACCTTGGTTACCCATGCACCTTTACGCCTCCATTTCTCATTAATGGGACTCTGGAGAGTCCAATTTCCCTGCTGACCCCATGACCCTGATAAAGGAGAAGGTGACAAATATTATATCCAAAGAACTCCTCTTAGGATCGTCCTAAGTGTCTGACGTGAGGGTCTGAAGTGAGACAGAAGAGCTTGGCACAGTCACCACAGCAACAAAGGCTCCAGCTAAAATGAACTCAGATGGCACCAGTCCTCTCCTCACAATTGTCCAGTGCTTTCTCATCTCGCCTGGTCAGGGCCAAAATCCTTGTGATGGCTTACGAGGCTCACGGGAGCTGGTCACCTTCCGCCACCCACTTTCTTCTCCCCTCCCACTGGCTCCTTCTGGCCTTGTTCTACAGGCGGCACTGGTCTGCTGGGGAGGGCCAGACAGTTGGCATTGATTTTCATTCGACTTTTAGGGTCATGCAGCCATGCAGAGGGGCTGGGGTCGTGGCTCAGTGACAGAGCACTTACCCAATGCCTGTGAGGCAGTGGTTTCAATTCTCAGCACCACATAAACAAATAAATAAAAGGTACTGTGGGGCTGGGCTTGTGGTTCAGCAATAGCACGCTCACCTAGCGCTAAATAAAGGTATTATGTCCAACTAAAAAAATGTATCTTTTTTTAAAAAAAGGTACTGTGTTTGTCTACAATAAAAAACTTTCAGACAACCAAATCTGCAGGCTGGACCCGGCTGTGTTCTGATGGCCCCTGCCCCACCTCATTAGCCACATGACTGCCTCAGTCCTCTTTACCTTGTGGCTCTTCCTCACCTCCCTCAGATCTTTGCACAACTGCCACCATCTCAGGGCCCCGCCCAGGTCACAATAGCCTTGCCACCCCTTTCTGTGCTATCTCTTTTGCTCTGAACACTTTCTAACATGTATTTGTTTTGTTTTAACAAATAGCATTTTGTTTATTTGTTTTTTTAAAGAGAGAGTGAGAGAGAATCTTTTCAATATTCACTTTTTAGTTTTTGGCAGACACAACATCTTCGTCTGTATGTGGTGCTGAGGATTGAACCCGGGCCGCATGCACGCCAGGCGAGCGCGCCACCGCCCGAGCCATATCCCCAGCCCAGCATTTTGTTTAATACATAATATTTATTGTCTGTCTCTCCCTCCAACCCCCACCTACAAGAACATAAGCCCTACAAAGGCAGATTTTTCTTTTTTTCCCCACTGCTGTATTCCCAGATGCCTTGCCCAGTGCAGTCCCTCAATAAACATTCATCGATATGAACAATCAGTTCATTACAAAATTTAGAAGGGGTACCATTTCAAAAACAATTCTCCAAAGGTGCTCTAACATGTGACAAAGGTCCCTAGTACCTAGAAAACCCTGGATCACTGGATGATGTCACAATCACCGATGTCATCATTGGGAACATTGCTATGTGGTCCTCTGATTTAAGCCTCTCAGGCCTTGAATCCAGTGGGAGTGAGGGGCTTTCTCAAGAGCAATATGGCTCTTGACAGTGTGTGGGCTCCTCAGGCAGCAAACATAGGGGATGGGCCTGCCAAGAAAGCAGGGGACCAGGTCTCCATGCAGACTCAGGTCTTACAGACTGCATCCTTAAAAGAAGGCCCCGCGAAGCGGGCAGTGTGGGTTGGCCGTAACAGTGCAGAGCCGGAAGAACCTGTGAAGTCCACGGCGCCCAGGCAGAGGCCCAAGGTAGAGGTGACCAAAGCAGTGGTCGTGGATCTTGGCACTGGCTACTGTAAATGTGGCTTTGCTGGACTGCCAAAGCCCACCCACAAGATCTCCACGACGGTGGGCAAGCCCTACATGGAGACCGCCAAGACTGGGGATAATCGCAAGGAGACCTTTGTGGGGCAGGAGCTCCTCCAATCAGATGTTCGTCTCAAGCTGGTTAACCCTCTGCGGCACGGCATCATCGTGGACTGGGACACAGTGCAGGATATCTGGGAGTATCTCTTCCGACAGGAGATGAAGATCATGCCCGAGGAGCACGCAGTCCTGGTGTCAGATCCACCCTTGAGCCCACACACCAACAGAGAGAAGTATGCTGAGATGCTGTTTGAATTCTTCAACACACCTGCCATGCACATTGCCTACCAGTCCCGCCTGTCCATGTACTCCTATGGAAGGACCTCTGGCCTGGTGGTGGAGGTCGGCCATGGCGTGTCCTACGTGGTCCCTATATACGAGGGTTATCCTTTGCCCAGCATCACTGGAAGGCTAGACTATGCAGGCTCCGACCTGACAGCCTACCTGATGTGTCTGATGAACCACTCGGGGAAGCACTTCACCGAGGACCAGGTGAGCATCGTGGAGGACATCAAGACAAAATGCTGCTTTGTGGCCCTGGACCCCATCGAAGAGAAGAAAATCCCTCCTTCTGAGCATGAGCTTCAGTATACTCTGCCTGACGGGAAGGAGATACACCTGTGCCAGGAAAGGTTCCTCTGCTCAGAGATGTTCTTCAAGCCATCTCTGATCAAGTCCATGCAGCTGGGCCTCCACACTCAGACAGTGTCCTGCCTCAACAAGTGTGACATCGCCCTCAAGCGGGACCTCATGGGGAATATCCTGCTCTGTGGGGGAAGCACCATGCTCAGTGGTTTCCCTAACCGTCTGCAAAAGGAGCTGAGTAGTATGTGTCCCAATGACACCCCACAGGTGAACGTGTTGCCTGAGAGAGACACTGCAGTATGGACTGGTGGATCGATCCTGGCTTCGCTTCAGGGTTTCCAGCCACTGTGGGTCCACCGCTTTGAGTATGAGGAGCACGGGCCTTTCTTCCTCTACAGAAGGTGCTTCTGAACTAAGGAGGCACACTTCAGCTCTGCTGGGCAAGCACCCACCCTACTTTCAGGAGCTGAGCCAACATGTTCATCTCTGTTTCATTAAACACCCCTCATATATCCCTCCAGAGCTTGTCTATTTCCTGACAACTTCACAGATGCAGAATTGGCCTTAAGAAGTACATTTGCCAAAATAAAAGCAGGGGTGGGGGAAGGATGAATGAAATAGGCATTATATGTTGACTGGTTAAACACTTTGCTTTCTTGGGAGAAACTAGACCTAAAATTAATGTGTCCCTTATGGTGCGTTCTCCCCACTGTGGGAGCTACTTTACTGTTTAAGCCAGCTTTGGAAGGGACTATGGAAAACTCTATCCACAACACCAGTAGGAAGTATGCTGTAAAAGTCCAATCTCCCACAGAGCAGCAGTGTGTATTTCATACCTTGCCAGCAACTCTGAAGACTTGGAAATTGCTGAAGGTAGCGAACCCCTGCTTTAACTATACCTTCTTTCAATTCCAACAGACACTTAAGCCTCAATTCTAGTTCTTACTAACCATTGTGGTGAGTGGCCACGGTGAATATTATCAGCAAGGTATGTGTACATGTCCTGAGGGACCAACTCTTCAGAAAATGAGTGTTGTATATATACACACTCCCTTTTAGTAAGTGGGCAAAGACTTACCTTCAGTTGAGCACTGAGGTCAGGGATGAAAGTCTAGAATATAGTAGGAATTTGGGGTGGATCAGGATGAAAGCTGCAAATTCTGGGGCTGATGGTGTGGGTTTGTGGACAGACAGCCGCTCTATGTTGGTTGTTCTAATCCAGCTGAGGAACCCAAAGGAATTAGCAGATCTTCAGTTGGCAGAGAAGCCTTCCCAAGCCCCAGCAGGCTCTGGGGTATTATTGCAGGGGGAGTTTGTAATTGGAATACACCAAATTGGAAAATCTTTAGGATGGTCCCTAAGGACATTCTTGTCCTGCCTTTAAGATTCATAATCCAAACACTAGCAGGTAGCATAAAACAGTAGAAAGGACAATGGCTTTAGACTGTGAAAATTTGAAACCCTATTATGCTATCATCTATCTTTTTAAATCTATTTGCTTACCTATAAAACCAAATACCTCACAGAGCTGACATAAAATCAGAAACAAACTCCTGAAAACAAGAATCTGGCTCACAATGTCTAGCCAGAACCTTGCAGATATCCACCTTTTATCTAGAAGCCAAATGTAATCTTCTGCATACTTAAGAGTTATCCAAGAGCAATTTTGAAGCCGTTTAAGCCCAGTAATTTGCAACTGGGGGGAAATTTTGACAATATCAAAACTATTTTTGGTGGTTACAATGGGGATGTGAGTGTGCACTACTGTTTCTAATTTAGGGAAAAGGCCAGAGAAGTACCTAAACATCCCACCACAAACAGGATAGCTACCCCTACTCCCAAAGAATGTTGTGACTCACAATATTAGAATTATTGATGCGAAGTCCTGTTTAGTTGGATGACAGCAAGACTCAGAAGAAACAACTGTGTCCAAGACACCGAGCTGGGTGGACCCAAAGCTCAAACCCTTGCTCTTTCCTTTATGCCATGAGGATACCTACTGTTGTTGATGTTCCTGGTGGTCCTTTAGAGCCAACAGAGTAACTGCAGACACAGGGCACAGAAGCACAGAGCACAGGACCCAGAACTCAAAGGCAGGCCTTTAGCACTGCCAAGCAGCACCATGTGAGGTGTGGCTGTCTGTGATCTTGTGGACATCTGTAGTTAGTAAGCTTCTAAGGTTCCCACCCTCACCCTAGGTACTAATAAATAACAAGACAAGGATGGACACTCAAAGAATCCCAAGGGCTTGTGCAGACGGTACTTTCAGAGAAGCCAAAGTATTTACAGATTGGCACAAAAGGAGGGGAAAAAAATCTAATTTTGCTTCCCAAACTTGCAGACTCTTTAAATTACCAAGAATTGTCAGTTTTATTTATTTTCTAAAAGCACCTTCTTGTTATGGCTATGACAAATTTCCCGATATGTGTAAATGTTTGTGTATACACACAAACACAGAAACTGATTTTAAAATCTGTGGCAATGCTAAGAAATTACACCTATTTATTCCACAAGGACACAAATTTCTCCTTTCCCCATATACTCAATTTCTTCCCCACAAATTCTTCCTTGGCTTTGCCTTCAACTTAGAAGGTCTGCTCCTGTCTGCTGCTTCTCAAGATGAAGAAATTCAACCCTGCTCAGATGAGATAGTATTGATAGTAATCTGCAATCACACAGATTCTTTCTTGCTGTTTCATTACATTATTTTAAGGAAATTGAGCATTCAAGAAAATTCACACTATTATCAACAAACACATTCACTTCTATTTCTAGTTCAAAGCATGGGTCCTTTACTATTACTCAAAGCAAGAGCACTACAATATATTAAAATGCTATATAAGTTACCATGTTCATTTATCCATGCTAAAGAGGAATCACAAAATATAGCCCCTCAAAGGTGAACTGCGACTTGTAAACCTCTTATGCCAACACCATCTAATTATAGTAAATCCATTATGAGTTTTGAAAAGTAGATTTCCTGTGGCACACAACTGTTATTCCAATAGCTCAGGAGGCTGAGGCAAGAGGATCACGAGTTCAAAGCCAGCCTCAACAAAAGCGAGGTGCTAAGCAACTCAGTGAGACCGTCTCTAAATAAAATACAAAACAAGGCTAGGGTTGTACAGCTCAGTGGCTGAGTGCCCCTGAGTTCAATCCCCAGTACTGCCCCCGCCCCAGTCAATTTCCCCAAAGCAAAGTATATATCTTTTCTTTTTTCTATTTTATGAAAAATTTCAAATACACAATAAAATTAAATTATGCAGCAAATACCTCTGGACTCTATAATTAGCATTATACTATAGTAAAGAATGTCTTCTGAAATGACAGTTTGGAATAGATCTATAGTCTGATAACCAAAAGCAGCATTTCCTATTAGTTCATATATAGAAATAAGGGTCTGGTTCTGGTATTAAAAACTTTTTTTTTAAAACTTCACCCAAGGATTAGCCACAAAACTGTTGTCAAAATAAACCAGCCTTTTTCTAGACTTGCCAAAAAGAGAAAACATTTTCATTTTTCCAAAGAAAATAAAAGTTCTTTTGAGAAACTGAATAAAACAGAGGTCAGTTAAAAACCATAGAATAATAAATAAATAAAATGGCCTAGACATTGAGATAAACATTTCAGTTAAAGGAAGCAGTATCTAGAGAACAAAGAATAATTTTCAGTCACGCATGCCAGACACCGTGCACTCACCCAAACCAAAGGTACATGATACTGTTTTAGAAATTCTGATGCATTCCAGCTCTAACATTGCTGACTCTCTAGCAGAATAAACATGGGCAATGAAACAGTCCCTAACAGTGTAACTATAGGAGGCACAGCCCAATTAAAACTCAATCACATGACTTAGATGACACATTTGATTTTTATTTTGCTTTAAAGTGAAGCCAGTTAAGTGTCTACATCTGACTGCTGGTAGCACTACTAGTCTTTGTTTATATATAGTGCTCTCTTCCAGTAACATAAAACAAGTAAGTAACATTACTTGTCTTCACATTTTTGAGGTAGAAGCCATGAAACATCATTCTCTATTAACAGATAAGAACAGAGGTACAAATCAATTGAGTGACATGTCCAAAGTCCCTATATAAATCAGACTTGTAGCTGGAAATGAGACCTAATCTCATGATTAGCATAAATAATAATGCTCTCAAACAGCACTAAGTACAAGAGCAGAGATTCTTTAAGAAATTATGATATATTGGCTACAGCTCAAAGTTTTGCTAATGACTAAGATGTATCCTCTCCAAGGGAAATAAAAATAGAATTGCCTGGTGTCTGCTGAGGTCTGTGACTATAGCAGCTCTCAGCAACACTAGACAGATCAGAACACTTCCAGTTCTCCAATGCCAGGCCTCAGGAACATAGGGTGGAAGGAGTCTTCTCTGCTGGGGACTTCCTAATGGTCAGTCACTCTAGCAAGCTCAGTTTCCACTGGGTTCTGTCCATCTTTGGTGGTATAAAAATCTCAGCATCTAAAAGAAAGGAAGCGAAATTGTGATAGACTTATAGTCACTTGCTGGTGGGAAATGAGCCAGTATCTCTTTCCTAAACAAACTGGGTGAGTAGGTTTTACAACGACAAGAAAGCATCACAGCCTTAGTAAATGTGTCTGCTACCCTTGTACCCTCTCTCCTGATCAGAAAAAACAACCTGGAGGGCCTTCCCTGGGAAGAGGGACTACATCCAACTTCAAGAATGCTTACCAAGTGATCCAAAGTAGGAGATTTTCTATTATTTCAACTCGGAGGGGCTGGAAGTGGTTGCATGGCAGTATATACATTTATTAAAACTTAAATTATATGCCAAGATCGGCATATTTTACTATATATAAAATTTACCACTGTTTTTAAAGAGTTAAAAAACAAAAGCAAAAGTGCAGTAGAATGTAAAGAACATGCTGATTCACTAAGATGCCCTGCTAAAAAAGAAAACTAACAAGGTCTTGGAAGATGGCGGTGAAGGGAGTGCATCACCCCAGTGCGCCGCGTCACTGTGCGGGAGAAAGACGAGGTGAAAACAGCTGAAGGCTATCTTGTTGGGAATTTCCAGTGAAATTGAGGTGCTCCAGAATCTAGTGGACGGATTTCCATCGCACAAGGTTCGGCTGCGGGGGATCGGTCACGGGCAATTTCTCCGCACGGAGGGTCGCATTGCCTGATCTGTGGACCGCCCCGCAGCTGGAGTCTGCGGCGCGCACTGGGAAGCGGCGAGGTGCCGGAGCGGGAGTGCAGCAATGCGGATTCCGGGGGCTCCTGCCAGTGGTGCAATGGCCGTGCTTAGTGCTGAGTTCCGGCTTTGAGACAGAGGAGAGAAGCGGTCCAGTTCAATTCTCGACACCGGTCGGACCACGGAGGAGGACAGCAGCCGCCATCTTGGAGAGCTGATGTAATCATCCCTGTTTTCTACTGATCTCAGCTCATTCAGCTATGGAACAGGTGATTTCAGGCTGGTATTTGCCTGCGTCTCGCAGACAGATTGCTCAGGCTCGGGGCTGGAGAACCTGTGGAGAATACTCCTTGGGGCTCGCTCCTGGCAAGGCGTGCGCCGGGCTCTGAGCGGCCGGATTCTGGTTCCCCGGGCTGCTTTGGCCCAGGGCTGGGGAACCTCCGGAGACTGTGTGTTAAGGCCAGCTCCAAGTGGAGCGTGTGCTGAGCTCGGGGGCAGCTGGGCTCTGACTCCCGGAACAGTTTTGGCCCGGGGCTGGGGAGCCCGCGGGGACTGCGTCTTTGAGCCTGCTCCCAGCGGAGTGTGCACCGAGCTCGGAGAGCTTGGAGCGGCCCCTGGGCCTGCTTTGGCCAGGGGCTGGGGAACCCGCGGGGGTCGCTCCTTGGAGCCTGCTCCTAGCGGAGCATGGCCGGGATCGGAGAGGCCAGGTTCTGGCTCCCGAAGCTGCTTTGGCCCAGGGCTGGAGAACCTGCAGTGACTGCTTCTCGGTCCGGGTGCTGCTGGGTGCTGTGGGGGCCAGGGTGGAGCTGCCGCCTGCGCCCAGAGCAGGCCAAGTGACCCGCCAGCGTGGTATCACGACATCCCAACTGCAGCTGGGGCCAAAGAGAGTAGCCGCCCACGCCTAGAACAGGACCAGCGACCCGACAGCGCGGTAGCCAAGTCACCCCATTTGTAGTAGGGGCTGTGCAGAGCCGCCGTCTGAGCCTGCAAGGTAGGCAGACCTGCGACCCACTGGCAGGACAGGCCCAGTAGCCTGCCAGCGTGGTGGACAAGTAGCACCGAGGCAGTCACTGGTTGGAGTGGTGGTGGAGCAGAGCCGCCGCCTGTGTCCGGAAAAGGCCCAGCAACCCGTTGGAGAGGCAGTCAGGTACCCCCACTGGGAGTGGGGGCTGAGCAGAACTGCCGCCCGAGCCCGCAAGGTAGGCAGACCTGCGACCCACGGGCGGAACAGGCCTAGAGGCCTGCCAGCGTGGTAGACACGTCACACCAATTGGAGTAGGGGCCGAGCAGAGCCGCCGCCCACATCCAGATCAGGACCAACGACCTGAGGGCGTGGTAGTTACGTCACCACAATTGGAGTGGGGGCAGAGCAGAGCCGCCACCCGTGCCCGCAGGGTGGGCAGACCTACGACCGACCAGCGTGGTAGACAGATCACCCTAATTAGAGGAGCACAGCCACTACCCGCCCTGCAAGGGAGATTTTCCAACTATACAAGAGCAATATAAATAAATAGGGGGAAAATTTCAAAAACACAACAGTTTTCACCAAGCAGAAAGAAATGCGAGCAGTATGAAAAGACAAGGAAAGAAAGGACCACAAGCAATGCAGGTCAACTCAACTTTAGAAGAGGTAATAGCTGCAACAGATGGAATGTCAGATAAAGAGTTCAGGATATACATGCTTCAGATGATCTGGAGTCTCAAGGAAGACATGAGACAGCAAAATCAGACAATGAAAGATCACTTTGACAAGGAACTAAATAAACAAATCCAGGAAGCAAAAGATCAATTACACAGGGAGATAGAGGTAATAAAAAACAAACAAATAGAAATCCTAGCAATGCAGGAAGCAATAAACCAACTTAAAACCTCAATTGACAATACTACCAGCAGAGTAGATCACTTAGAAGATAGAACATCAGACAATGAAGACAAAGTATTTCAACTTGAAAAGAACATAGACAGCTCAGCAAGACTGCTAAGAAACCATGAACAGAACATTCAAGAATTATGGGATAACATTAAAAGACCAAACTTAAGAGTCATTGGGATACAGGAAGGCACAGAGCTCCAAACCAAAGGAATAAACAATCTATTCAATGAAATAATACGAGAAAACTTCCCAGACTTGCAGAATGAAACAGAATCCCATATCCTAGAAGCCTACAGGACGCCGAAAGTGCAAAATCATAAGAGACCCACACCTAGACACATTATAATGAAGATGCCCAACATACAGGATAAGGAGAGAATTTTAAAAGCTACAAGAGAAAGAAAGCAGATTACATTTAGGGGCAAACCGATCAGGATAACAGCTGATCTCTCAACACAGACTCTGAAAGCTAGAAGATCCTGGAATAACATTTTTCAAACACTGAAAGAAAATGGGTTCCAACCAAGAATTGTGTATCCGGCGAAATTAAGCTTCAGGATGGAAGATGAAATTAAAACCTTTCACGATAAACAAAAGTTAAAAGAATTTGCAGCTAGAAAACCATCTCTTCAAAAAATCCTTGGCAAAACATTACAGGAAGAGGAAACTGAAAATAACATTGAAAACCATCAGTGGGAGGTAGGACAGTAAAGGGGGGAAAGTAATCAAAGAGGAAAACTAATCAGGTTTAGTAACATAAATAAACAAATATGACTGGAGGAACAAACCAAATCTCAATAATAACCCTAAATGTTAATGGCTTAAACTCACCAATTAAGAGACACAGGCTAGTCGAATGGATCACAAAACAAGATCCAACAATATGTTGCCTACAGGAGACGCATTTGATAGAAAAAGATATACATAGACTGAAGGTGAAAGGCTGGGAAAAATCATTCCACTCATATGGACTGCGGAAACAAGCAGGAGTGTCCATACTCATATCAAACAAAATAGATTTCAAGCCAAAGTTAATCAAAAAGGATAAAGAGGGACACTGCATACTGCTCAAGGGAACCATACACCAACAAGACATAACAATCATAAATATATATGCCCCAAACAATGGTGCAGCTACGTTCATCAAGCAAACTCTTCTCAAGTACAAGAGTCTAATAGACCACCATACAATAATCATGGGAGACTTCAACACACCTCTCTCACCACTGGACAGATCTTCCAAACAAAAGTTAAATTCATATATTATGTCACAGGGCAACTCTTAGACAATATAAAGGAGTAGAAATAATACCATGCATCTTATCTGATCATAATGGAATGAAACTGAAAATCAACGATAAGAGAAGGAAGGAAAAATCATGCATCACTTGGAGAATGAACAATAGGTTACTGAATGATCAATGGGTTTTAGAAGACATCAAGGAGGAAATTAAAAACTTCTTAGAGTTAAATGAAATCACAGACACAACATATCGGAATCTATGGGACACATTGAAAGCAGTTCTAAGAGGAAAATTCATTACTTGGAGCGCATTCCTTAAAAAAAGAAAAAACCAACAAATAAAGGATCTCATATATCATCTCAAAATCCTAGAAAAAGAAGAGCAAAACAACAGCAAAAGAAGTAGAAGGCAAGAAATAATTAAAATCAGAGCTGAAATTAATGAAATCGAAACAAAAGAAACAATTGAAAAAATTGACAAAACCAAAAGTTGGTTCTTTGAAAAAATAAATAAAATCGACAGACCCTTAGCCATGCTAACGAAGAGAAGAAGAGAGAGAACCCAAATTACTAGCATACGGGATGAAAAAGGCAATATCACAACAGACACTTCAGAAATACAGAAGATAATCAGAAATTATTTTGAATCCTTATACTCCAATAAAATAGAAGATAGTGAAGGCATCGATAAATTTCTTAAGTCATATGATCTGCACAGATTGAGTCAGGAAGATATAGACAGCCTAAACAGATCAATAACAATAGAGGAAATAGAAGAAACCATCAAAAGACTACCAACTAAGAAAAGCCCAGGACCAGACGGGTATACAGCAGAGTTTTACAAAACCTTTAAAGAGGAACTAACGCCAATACTTTTCAAGCTGTTTCAGGAAATAGAAAAAGAGGGAGAACTTCCAAAGACATTCTTCGAGGCCAACATCACCCTGATACCTAAACCAGACAGAGACACTTCAAAGAAAGAAAACTACAGACCAATATCTCTAATGAACCTAGATGCAAAAATCCTCAATAAAATTCTGGCGAATCGGATTCAAAATCATATCAAAAAAATTATACACCATGATCAAGTAGGATTCATCCCTGGGATGCAAGGCTGGTTCAATATACGGAAATCAATAAATGTTATTCACCACATCAATAGACTTAAAAATAAGAACCATATGATCATCTCGATAGATGCAGAAAAAGCATTCGACAAAGTACAGCATCCCTTTATGTTCAAAACTCTAGAAAAATTAGGGATAACAGGATCATACCTCAACATTGTAAAAGCAATCTATGATAAGCCACAGGCCAGCATCATTCTGAATGGAGAAAAATTGAAGGCATTCCCTCTAAGATCTGGTACAAGACAGGGATGCCCTCTCTCACCACTTCTGTTCAACATAGTCCTCGAAACACTGGCCAGAGCAATTAGACAGACGAAAGAAATTAAAGGCATAAAAATAGGAAAAGAAGAACTTAAATTATCACTATTTGCAGACGATATGATTCTATACCTAACAGACCCAAAAGGGTCTACGAAGAAACTATTAGAGTTAATAAATGAATTCAGCAAAGTGGCAGGATATAAAATCAACACACATAAATCAAATGCATTCCTGTATATCAGCGACAAATCCTCTGAAACGGAAATGAGGACAACTACTCCATTCACAATATCCCCCCCAAAAATAAAATACTTGGGAATCAATCTAACAAAAGAGGTGAAAGACCTATACAATGAAAACTACAGAACCCTAAAGAGAGATATAGAAGAAGACCTCAGAAGATGGAAAAATATACCCTGTTCATGGATAGGCAGAACTAACATCATCAAAATGGCGATATTACCAAAAGTTCTCTATAAGTTCAATGCTATCCCAATCAAAATCCCAATAGCATTTCTTGTAGAAATAGATAAAACAATCAGGAAATTCATATGGAATAATAAAAGACCCAGAATAGCAAAAACAACACTAAGCAGGAAGTGTGAATCAGGCGGTATAGCGATACCAGACTTCAAACTATACTACAGAGCAATAGTAACAAAAACAGCATGGTACTGGTACCAAAACAGGCGAGTGGACCAATGGTACAGAATAGAAGACACAGTAACCAATCCACAAAACTACAACTATCTTATATTTGATAAAGGGGCTAAAAGCATGCAATGGAGGAAGGATAGCATCTTCAACAAATGGTGCTGGGAAAACTGGAAATCCATTTGCATCAAAATGAAACTGAATCCCTTTCTCTCGCCATGCACAAAAGTTAACTCAAAATGGATCAAGGAGCTCGATATTAAATCAGAGACACAGCGTCTGATAGAAGAAAAAGTCGGCTATGATCTACATACTGTGGGGTCGGGCTCCAAATTCCTCAATAGGACACCCATAGCGCAAGAGTTAACAACTAGAATCAACAAATGGGACTTACTCAAACTAAAAAGTTTTCTCTCAACAAAAGAAACAATAAGAGAGATAAACAGGGAGCCTACATCCTGGGAACAAATCTTTACTCCAAACACTTCAGATAGAGCCCTAATATCCAGAGTATACAAAGAACTGAAAAAATTAGATAATAAGATAACCAATAACCCAATCAACAAATGGGCCAAGGACCTGAACAGACACTTCTCAGAGGAGGACATACAATCAATTAACAAGTACATGAAAAAATGCTCAACATCGCTAGCAGTCAGAGAAATGCAAATCAAAACCACCCTAAGATACCATCTCACTCCAGTAAGATTGGCACCCATTAAGAAGTCCAACAACAACAAGTGCTGGCGAGGATGCGGGGAAATGGGTACACTTGTTCATTGTTGGTGGGACTGCAAAATGGTGCAGCCAATTTGGAAAGCAGTATGGAGATTTCTTGGAAAGCTGGGAATGGAACCACCATTTGACCCAGCTATTCCCCTTTTCGGTCTATTCCCTAAAGACTTAACAAGAGCATGCTACAGGGACACTGCTACATCGATGTTCATAGCAGCACAATTCACGATAGCAAGATTGTGGAACCAACCTAGAAGCCCTTCAATAGATGAATGGATTAAAAAATGTGGCATTTATACACAATGGAGTATTACTCTGCAATAAGAAATGACAAAATCATAGAATTTGGAGGGAAATGGATGGCATTAGAGCAGATTATGCTAAGCGAAGCTAGCCAAGCCTTAAAAAACAAATGCCAAATGTCTTCTTTGATATAAGGGGAGTAACCAAGGACAGGATAGAGCTTGAGAAGAAGATTAACATTAAACAGGGATGATAGGCGGGAGGGAAAGGGAGAGAGAAGGGAAATTGCATGGAATTGGAAGGTGAGGCTCAGGGTTATACACAATTACATATAAGAGGAAAGGAGGGGTAGGAGAAAAATTATATAAGTGGAAGAAACGATTTATAGTAGAGGGGGTGGAGAGAGAGAAGGGGAGGGGAGGGGAGGGGAGGGGAGGGGGGATAGTGGAGAATGGGATAGACAGCAGAATACATCAGTCACTAGAAAGGCAATTTGTAAATCAATGGAAATGTAACTGATGTGACACAACAATCTGTATACGGGTTAAAAATGGGAGTTCATAACCCACTTGAATCAATCTGTGAAATATGGTATGTTAAGAACTATGTAATGTTATGAACAACCAACAATAAAATAATTAAAAAAAAAAAAAAAAAAAAAAAAAGAACTATGTAATGTTTTGAACAACCAACAATAAAATTAAAAAAAAAAAATTAAACATTTATTATCATGTTGGATTTTCCCTTACCAGGGCCTTGCCACAAGAAGCATTAAAGTAATCTTACTAAAGATGAAGTCTCAGAATGGAGGGGGAATTTAGTTAATACCCAATCTCTCTTTGTACTGCTGACCTTCAAAGCACTTATGATGGATAATCCTTTTGGTCAGTATTTTCAGAATTCATAGGGAAGGTACTAACCAAGAACAGGAACTGGTGTCTTCTGCTGTTGGTAAGAGGCCATGATGCTATTTGCAGTGGAATTGGGACCTAGAACCTAAATAGAAAATAGAGTGTATAAGCAAAGGTTGACTTACTCTTCTGATTTCTGCAAAAATTGAAGGCTCAAATTCTTATAGCAATAAACAACCTAACATTTTTATTAGTATTGCATTGACACAGTAATTCTCTTTTTCTATGTGATTTTTTTTTTTTTTTTTTTTTTTTTTTTTTTTTTTTTGGATACCAGGGATTGAACTTGGGCACTCGACCAATGAGCCATAATCCCAGCCCTATTTTGTATTTTTATTTAGAGGCAGGATCTCATTGAGTTGCTTAGTGCCTTGCTTTTGCTGAGGCTGGCTTTGAACTCATGATCCTCTTGCCTTAGCCTCCAGAGCTGCTGGGATTATGGGTTTACGACAATGCGCCCAGCTTCAATGTGGTTTTAATATGCCAGACCTTCAAATCTCCTTCCTCCTAGAAGAGTAAAGTAATAATGGGGGGGGGGGGACTTTACAATGATATATACCTGACTTTTTCCAAATGAGCAAGCCATATCCCAACACAAGGGAAAAATATCAGAGACTATATAATATAGAATAACATTTATACTTAGTCATGGGAAACAGTCATTTTAATATTAAATACAAATATGTGTATCTTACAAGTGGAACACAAACTCCACACCCATGTTAAAGCATAAGACTTCACAGGAGTTTCAGGACTTCAACAAGCCTCTGGTTTGCTCTCTCATCTCACCATGCAGTCCCTGAGAAGAACATTTTTAGAAGTAATCCATGCACTCAAAAGCTTGTGGCTCAGGATATCCCAAACGTGTCTTATTATACTTTTACTAACCAAAACAAAAGCACAGATTTCTGAAATGACTGCAACCTCCTCACTGAAAGAAAGAGCCCCATTCTTATGCAATGCTTGTGAAGCTGGGGCTGGGGCCTGAAAGCACAGTCCTCTCTGTCAGCTGACTCCTTATTATGCTCCACCAATAAGGGACACCAGAGGGACAGTGCAAGGCTGGAGGAAGAAGGGATTTGCTTGCTTTCACCCTAGCAGCAGCTGTTCATAGTTTCCATTTATTTCAGTACATTTAGAACCAGCCTTGTCACGCCCCCCAGAAATATCAGATTGAGCTGACCAGAACCCTCTTCTGTACGTTCAAGAACCCAGGCTGTGGGGCGGTGGTTCAGGGGGACAGTGCCTGCCCAGTATATGCCAGGCCTCTAAATTATAATAATCTCTGAAACTCTTCTACTCTTCCCTTTGTTCTCCAGCTTTAGGAGTAGCAAATGTTATCCTCTATCCTCTAGTTACTATCTCAGTGTCCCTCCGTCTTCTGTGGTCCCCTCTTTGCCTTTTCAGTTCCCCAACATTTTTTTACCAATCCATGTATTAAATTCTCTGTGAGGAAGTAACAATTGTGGTTTTTATTTTCCTTACTGGACCCTAAAAGACGGGCCTTTCTGAATCCAAACCAAAACTTTTTACAACAAACCTCAAGGGTCAGAGTGAGCAGAGGTATTCTCAAAAAACAGATGACTGTACATGAGAAATCCTGATGAGACATGAAGCTGCTTCAGTCCCAACCATGACTTCTCAACTGGGAGATGAGAGGTCAACTCTGATCCTACTTTCCCCTCTCCCCACTCCATCCTCTACGCTCAGGGAACAAATTTCCAAATTCTCAATGAAAGTTACTTATACCCAGAAAGGAGAAAGAATATCTCACTTAACCTCTGCCTATGTGCACTAGCCACTGAATGGGCAAAAGTAAAATCTTCTTACTGACAGCCTAAATAACAATCTAAGATAATTTAAGGAGGGCATATGGTATTTTAAGAACAGTAAATTTCTTAAGTGCTTTGACTTTTAAGGGATTGTGTGAATGTAGTGACCTATGAATATGATGAAAGAAAACTGCACATTGCCTTGGAGAAAACTTACAGGTGTGGTGGAATTCTGCTGATAGGCGAGAGTCCAAATTTCTGGCAGTGACCTTTCCATCAGCTGCAGAGCACCCTCAAAGGCCGTCTGTAATTCCCTTCCTTGCTCATCAAACTCAAAGAGAAAGAGCATCTTTAAAAGACGATGTACTTCATCTAGAGAAGAAATTTGAGTGAGTGGCAAGCTGTGTCCCCATCTCCACAGCTAGAATCAGACCACAGTTTCTTTCTCAAGCAGAAAATTTCTACAAAATTTCACATTACAGTTGCTTTCTCTCACATTTACTTCTTTCCTCCCAAATGCTGAAGTAATTAAACACATCTACTGCAAAAGGAAAAACACTGGGGCCATGCAGGAAGCAGGG
The DNA here is from genome assembly GCF_964194105.1 of Spermophilus citellus. Lineage (NCBI taxonomy): Eukaryota > Metazoa > Chordata > Mammalia > Rodentia > Sciuridae > Spermophilus > Spermophilus citellus. Next base: position 24,790,572 of record NC_138183.1, on the reverse strand, counting down.
CCACACAGTCCTTTATCCTGGTTTAAGTGCTCACCTCTCATAGTTGGGTGAGGTGGCCCCAATGGAGGAAGGTGTGCAGGCTGCTGCTGAGCAGGGCCGTCACAGCAGCAGCCCTTCCTGCTGAAAAAATTTCTTCTTCTCTCAAATTGGGGAAATAGTATCCACTGAAAATTGTCATCTATGGAACTAGGTTGGGTGCCCATTTACTAATTTTTTTGTGGTCAAGAATCATCATCAACGTTAAGACTATACCTTTCAATTTTTCGGTGCTTTGTACCACTTCACTCAATGCCTCCAACAGGGCCAGATCCTCCTGTGGACTCCCTTCTTTGAGGCTGTGCTTCTTCCGCTCTGCCTTGCGGCGATTCTTAGACGATCTCCTGTCAGAAATTAAAGAAATGTTTAACAGGTGCTCCGCCTGTGCTGAGTGGACTGAAATGAATGCCCACTGGCCACCCACATTCTGGGAAACCAGAGTCTACAGATGTCCACGTATTCTGGCAGAAGTGGCATTAGGTGTTAAAGCTACATGTTAACACATAAAAGGGGGCTGTGCGTGAGTGTTGGAATAAAGAAGATATAGGGAAAATCCTATTCAAGGATATAACCCTTACATAAGATATAAGGAAATATCTAAAAAGTGGTATTTTTCCTTAAAGTTTTGATTAAAATACAGAGTGAAATGAAGCTATATCTTATACCATCCTGTAATAATGAGCAGATCAACCAACTTGAATTTTACACTAGCTAAATAAATGTGAAAGCAACAAAATAAAATTTAAACAAGGAGATATGACACGCCAGTTTGATATATATAACAGAAGACACATGAATTCCATTTCTTCCTGATGCAGGGCTTTAATCATGTTATTTGGTTTTTCTAGAACTTTTTCTCTCTGACTCTTAAAAAGTCCATTCAAGTTGTCTTGTTCCAGTTTCTAATCACTCAACAGACCTCTGCTATGAATAAGTTCACTTTGAACAAAAAATCTTGTTTTGTGTCTTCCAAGCAGGACTCCAAGCTCTTATGATTCAAATCTCCTTGTAAGTATTTGGTAGTCACTGCACTGACATTCAATACTTGTGACAAACTGACACCAAGTCAAAGTGTAATGCCTTATTTTATATTCACAACCTCTTCCAATCTGGATTCTAAAGAAACCTGGAATTTTTGTGTTTTGTTTTTTCAAAATATTTTCAGTGTAGTCACTCATTCTTTGTTAAACCAATATAATCAGATGTTATATAAATTGACTAGCCAGTGAAGTACCTCCTGGGCACTAGGCAACTCATAGGCCATGAAGCTGCAGAGAACAGTACAGTGCCAAGTCTAAGCTCACAAATACATCACACAGGTTCTTGCACAACTTCCACTTGGGCTTGAAGAACATTCCTACTGAACTGTAATAGTAGAAAACCAACTTATGTGCTTCTACTTTCTCCATTTACACAGGGGATGATCAATGTACTGAGCAGAGTGATACGTACGCTGATATTCTGGAGTTACTGTGGGAGTACCTGCCACTCATCTCACTGCCGCTCACAACACTGCTGGTTTCAGAGAAGAGGTCTGACTCTTGACCATGGGTTACCTCTTCATCTAGAAAAGAAGAACCACATGCAGATGAAAAATTCCCTGCTAACACAGACTTACCTTCAATGAGATAAATGGATTACAACCAACTAGTAAGTATCAAAAGACAGATGAAAATCATTATAGTCAATCTCAAATAAGTGAGATATTGAACACAAATTATTACTACTGTGAATCAGTAGTGTACCAAACATTTTTCCTTTTCTTCTTTGAAATGAGGAAAACTTATTTTGTGAAACAGAAACAAGTCACTGCTGGTTGGATGGGGATGGGGGGGATACTTGGCATAGCTCTTGTGTTTCATGCTTGGTTCTGACCCCAAGACCTTCTCTAAGACTCAGAAATACAGACATACATAGCTCCTCAGGGGCCTCAGACTCCACATGGTACAGTTTAAAAAAAAAAAAAAAAAACTGCTATGGTTTGAATACAGCTTGGTCCAATTCAATAACTTATTTTGAGGCTTAATTTCTCAAAGGGACAGTACTGAGACCTAAAGTGGTAATGAATTTAAGAGAGACTAATGCTTTTCTTGCAGGAGTGAGTTCTTGTTCTCATGAGACTAAACTGGTTGCTGTGATACTGAGCTGTTATAAAGTGCGCCTGGCATAGCTCCTCACTTTCCTGCACACATGCATTTCTTTGCAGATGTCCACTTCCCTTTCTGTCATGAGGCCCTCACCAAAAGCTAGGCAAGGGGCTGGGGGTGTGGCTCAGCGGTAGAATGCTCACCTCGCACATGTGAGGCACTGGGTTGGATCCTCAGCACCATATAAAAATAAATAAATAAAATAAAGGTATTGTGTATAACTACAACTAAAAATATATATATTAAAAAAAAAAGCCAGGTAAATGCTGGTACCATGCTAGAACTCTGACTCAATAAATCTCTTTTCTTTATAAGTTACGCAGCCTAAAGTATTCTATTATAGCAATAGAAAATGGACTGACAGACACTAAGCAGCTTAGACAATATGCAGTGGTGCTAGGCCCATCCCACAAGTATTGACAGGCTTCATGCAGGCACTCACCCAGATGCGCCTGCGGCGCTTGCTCCTTGAGCTCTCGAACCACCAGCAAGCGATTTTTATGGCGACTGAATATGGCTGTTTCAGAGTCCAAAAATGCCATGTAATTTTTCTGGGCTGAGGATGCAGAATGGAAAATAATTGGAATGTGATGTTTTAGCAAAGAGAAAAAACTAAGGGGAATGGAAAAGCAGTCAGGAAGGATTAAAATTCAACAAAAAGAGGTGACAAATTTTTCCAGCAGGATTTTTTTCCTTAATGAGCATTAATGAACTGGAGACTGAGATTCCAGATCTGAGTTCATCAGTATCATTCCAGCATACCTACCACTACACTGTAAAATCCTCTGAACAAAGACTTGGAATCTATCCAAAAGATTGGCAAATAAAGGGAGAGCACAGGAAGCTATTAACAAAAATAAGAAGAAAGTTACTTGAATGTTTCTTCCTAAACATAGATCAAAATGCCTAGTGGTATAGAATAAATGAACCTAAGGAATTTTGAAAATTATCTTCCAATGGAAAAATAATAAAAGAAAAAAATGTCACTAGCCGAATATATGAAAAAAAATCAAAATGGTCCTATCCAAGGATCCATGTTATTAATAGGTATTAGTCTTGTGCAGATGAATTATTAACATATTTTTATGTTCTCATTAGTCATGTAGATCCAAGTAAGAGCTGGCTAAATGAATTGTTAGAGTACCAGGAAGGATGCTTCGTTTATCCAGTTAGGGACAATTAAAGCGAATAGTGCAAAAAGTACCCCAACAACAGTTCCGGTGAGGATGGGGACAGGAGGAGCAGGAAGGCAGAGAATATAAATAAATGCAAATGTCAGAAAGGTCAGACGTCCTTATGAGACAGACTGCTTAAAAAGTAAGAGATTAAAACCAATGTGCACTCCTAAGATTTCTAGAAGTCAAATTGATTTTGTTTTTTCCCATCTTGTTAAAGGATCCCAGTGGCTATCGGAATATTCTAGACTTCTAATATTCACTTATTCTCTAGGAACCATACATAAACATCATGTACAAAGGTTCTTTTTATTTATTTTTTACTTCTAGTTTTATAAAAATCACAATAGTTTGACATATACACCCTTCACATAGATTTACCAATTGTTAACATTTTGCCTATTTTCTGCCTGCTTCTCTGTGCATGTGTGTTCCTGTGTACACATATGTGCATCACACACACAGAGCTATAGAACTTTCAAATATTATCTTTCATTCCCAAATACTTCAGCATTTATCTCTTAAGAATAATGAGGATATTATCTTATAAAGCCACAAGATTAAATGTAGAAAATTTATCACTGATATAATACTATTACCTAATGTAGTTCATACTCAAATTTACCAACTATACCCCCAAACAATGATTCCTTTTTCTCCCCTTTACTGGGCAACTTACTTCAGTACTAGCAGCCCACAAACACAGAGGCCAAACAATGGTGTGCAACCCGAGTTTGCTCTGGCAGAGGACCTATGACACGCTCAGTGACCCAGGCCTGCCATAATCCAAACCCATACATTACAAAGATTTGTGGGTTTTTGTTTTTTAAATACATAGGCACTTGACCACTGAGCTATATCCCCAGTCATTTTTATTTTGAGACAGGGCCTTACAAAGTGACCAGGACTGGCCTTAGACTTGTGATCCTCCTGCTTTACCCTCCTGAGTCACTGGGATCACAGGTGTGCACCAGTCTGGCACAAAAATTCTGAATTGTGTTTTATCATAGGTTCTAATGTTTTAAATCTTTTATGTGTAACTAACAGTTCAGCATAGTTTTAAAAATTATGATTGAGTGTATATAACATATGCTTTTAAAATGCAGTCACAGGGCTGGGGATGTGTCTCAGTGGTAAAGTGTCCCTGGGTTAAATCCCTGGTACCAAAACAAAACAAAAAAGAGTAACAGAGTATCCCCGCATCTTTCTTCTCCCCTTCTCTATACTTCCAAACAGGAGAATGCTATCTACAATGTAACCCTCACCTTCTAAAATGGAAGGCTTTATGTTGGTCTCTATAATATCCAGTCTATTATATTTGTATACCTAAGAGGAAAAAAAAATAACAGTTTTAGGCAAGAAAACTTCCTGTGTACACATACACGTGCATCACACACATACACTTGTTGATACATTCACTGAACTTTTTAAAATTTTAGTTTAGGTATTATCCTTCACTCCCAAATACTTCAGCATATCAAGGATAGTTTCCTGAAGAGCAGGGATCCTCCCTAGCAGCCAAGAAATTCAACTCACTTTAATAAAAAGCAGTCAAACTTTATTTTGTCTCCCTTGCTGCTCTCTCTCATTAGCAACCAACATAGGAAGATTTCAGAATTTCTCTTACCAATCTCAGAGCCTCTTCCCAGGCAGCTCCTTCTAACAATAAGAGCACAGCTTCTTCATAATCCTGGCAAGGAAGACAAGCAGCGAAGGGAGTAAGCGTGTCAGATGAAGCCTCACCCAACCACAAAACTTTCCTGAGCTGCCTTCACATCCCTGGCCTACCTCGCCACTCAGACTCCTCAGAGTCACAGCTCACAGGTTCCTGACATGCTAAGACACTCTGGTTTTACTCTCTGTAAGCACTGGTACGAAAGACAAAGGAGGGGTGGTGCTCCTCAACATGATGACAAAACACAGGTAAATATGACCTCTTTACGTTTCGTGATATCAAAACCACCAGGCAGGTCTGTTAGCAATGCCCATTTCCCCAGCTTCACCACCAAAGTTATTTCAGCAAAGACACCACACTCCAAAAAACAGCAGACCAGAACTACTAATCTTAAAGTCTTTTTGCTCTTTTCAACATTTATTTTTTTCTCCAATATTTTCTTTCAAAAAATTTCACACCTTTAGAAAACTGAAAATGACTAATGATGGTAAACATCTTTTCATGTGCTGGTCATTTATATATCTTCTTTGGAAAAACAATCTATTCAAATCCTGTGATCATTTTAAAAGGGTTTTTGTTATTGTTGTTGAATTTTAAGAGTTCTTTGTATATTCTGGATATTAAACGTTTATCAGATATGATTTTAAATATTTTATTTCATTCTAGAGATTGTTTTTTCACAGTCTTGATAATGTCTATAAAAATTCTTAATTCTTATGAAGCCCAAACTATGAACTTTTCTTTTGTTCCTTGTGTTTTTTGTGTTAATTTTAAGAATCCATTGCACCAAATACAAGGTCAAGAAGGTTTACCCTATGTTTCCTTCTGAGAGTCTTAGAATTTTAACTCTTAAATTTAAGTTGTTGATCCATTTTGAGTAGCCTGAAGTTTTGTTTTATTTTATTTTTTAGTCATCAATGAACCTTTATTTTATTTATTTATATATGGTGCTGAGAAGTGAACCCAGTGCCTCACACATGCTAGGCAAGCGTTCTACCACTGAGCCACAAACCCAGCCCCTTACCTGAAGTTTTTGAAAACTTAGGGAATGTCAAAGAAAAATCTATATTTCTAACTTCTCTTGAAAGAGAAGAAATAATAAAAGATGCTTTTGGCTTATACTGAAATATTCTTAAACAATAACTAATCATAACAATAATAATTATTAGAGTTTATCATATGTGTAGAATTAAAATGTGAATTATACAAAGGACAAGAGTGGGGAATGTAAGTATATTCTTGTAAGGTTCTTACATTATATATAAAGTGGTATATTATTAGCTGAATATATACTATGATAAATGATTATGGTATATACTGTAACTCCTTGAATAACCACTAAAATATTCAAAGCCAGTAATGGACATAAAATGGATTTATGAAAAAATACTAGATCCAAGAGGGAAGAAAAGAGATAAAAAGAAAAAAAAAGATCAATTAGACAAAACAAAACAAAAAAAACAGCGAGACAATAGGTTTAAACCCAATTATACTGGTAATCTCTTTAAAAGCAAATGGTCTAAACACTCCAATTAAAAGACAGCGAATGAGCCTGGATGTGGTGGCACATGCCTGCAACCCCAACTGCTTGGGAATCTGAGATCAGCCTGGCATAGTCTCAAAAAATAATAAAAAGGAGCAGTGAGGCTGGAGTTGTGGCTCAGCAGTGGAATGCAGCGCTCGCCTAACACGCGCAAGGCGCTGGGTTAGATCCTCAGCACCACATAAAAATAAATAAATAAAATAAAGATATTGTGCAGGGATGTAGGTTAGTGGTAAAGCACCCCTGGGTCTAATCCCTAGTGCTGGGAAAACTAAAATAGAAATAAAAACAGCAAAGACTGTCAAATTATATTAAAAAACAACTACTACTACATGTTGTCAACAAGAAGCCTACCTTAAACATAAAGACCAAATACAGATACATTAAAAATAAAATGGAAAAAATACGCCATGAAAAGAGTAGTCAAAAGAAAGCTGAAAGGGCTACTTTAATAACACAAAGTGAATTTCAGAATAAGAAATATTAACAATGATAAAGAGTAATACTTCAAAATTAATTCATCAAGGACAGGCATGATGGAGACACTGGCAGAATGGAAGGAGAAACAGAAAAATACACCACTGCAGATGAGGATTTAAACATTTTCTCTTCCAGCACTGATAAAGTGGTGAAAAAAATCAATGATGACAAAAAAACCAGAGCACAATCAATCAACCTAATCTAATGAACATGATAGAACACCTCATCCCATCACAGATGTCATATTTCCAGGCACGCAGTATTCTTTAAAACAGACCACACTGGGTTATAGATGAGGACTGAATTAACAAAAAGTGTGCTCTCTACTCATAACAGAATTAAAGTAAGAATCAATAACAGAAAGATGGCTGGAAAATCTCCAAATACTGCAAGCTAACCAGCACTTCAAAATAACTCATAGGTCAGTAAAGAATCACAAGGGAAATTAGAAAATGAAGATAAAATATGTCAAAAATTGTAGGTTGTAGCTAAAACAGAGCCCAGGAAAATTATGGCAACATGCGCTTAAACTACTAAGGAGGGAAAGGTCTCAAATCAGTAATTTTTAAGCCAACACCTTAAGAAAATAGAAAAATAGAAAACAAATTTAACCCAAAGCAAGCAATAAAAAAATAAATTAATGAAATAGAGCGTGGAGAAAAACAATGAAATAGCTCATTTTTTAAAGACCAATAAAATTCATTAGCCTCTAGCCAATAACAACAACAACAACAAAACCAAAGACACAAGTAAACAATATCTGGACTGAAAGATAGGACATTGCTATAGGCCCTACGGACAATAAAAGAGTAAGACAACATTATGCATGACTTTATGTAAACAAATCTGACAATTTAGCTGAATTTCTTGAAGGATCCAAACTACCAAAGCTCTCTCCAGAAGAAACAGATAACTCTAACAGGCATATGTCTACTAAAGAAACTTACAGTAAGACATTTACAGCAAAGAAAACTTTAGGCCCAGATGGCTTTACTGATAAGTTCTACCAACCAAACATTTGAGGGGAAAAGTATGTCAAAAGCTGAGCAGGGAGAGAGAGATGTGCTGCCAAGTGTCAGAGGAGCTGGCCAGAGTACCGAGCCCAAATGAAAGCTAAGCCTGGGATAAGCAAGAGGCTAACCCCAGAGAAACCACCAGCTCCTCTTCATTCTCCCCCAGGGAACACCAGAGCACACGGGTCCAGGTCACCTGGCCCAGCACAGATGTGCGGGTTCTATCACTATTGAGGGAGCCCAGAACAAAAAGCTTCAACAGTATTTTATGGACCTTGGCAGAGGACTGAAACGGGGAGGTGGCTAGCAGTAGAAAAGTACTGGCTAGCGATATGCTTGGGGGAAAGTGTCTTTAAGTGTCACCTCTCCTCCACTGCACTGCAGAGGCCAAGGCAGGGGTGCCTAGAGATGAACTTGGCCCAAGGCCTCAGATAAATAGACCTAGAAATGAAAGCACCAGGGCTAGGAACGCACAAATGGGAAGAACAAGACTGCTAGGGGCCAGGTTCTTAGCTGCGCCCCCTTTAGTGCACGGGCAGTGCACCAGGCAGGGTGTGGGAGGGGCTGCTTCTCCTTCAAGGCTCCTACAATTGCTCAGTCAGGTCTGAAAACTCACACAGGAGTCTTTAACCAGGAGCCAGATTCCTAACATAATTATACACAAACTCTTCCAGAAAAAAAAAAAAAAGGAATAAGGAACACTTCCCCTCATTTTATAAGAACAGCATCATCCTAATACCGAAACGAGATAAAAACTTAAAAAACGCTCACGAGCACAACTACAAATCCTCAAGCAATCCTCTAATCCACCAATATAGGAAAAGGATAAGAAATGATAGCTGAGTGGTTTAACCTAGAATGCCATATTGGTTTAATAACTGAGAATCAAGCAGCGTAATTTATTATCATCATTGGACTAAAAAACAACAACAACAAAAAAAACAGATCATAGTTGAAAACACACTGGACAAAATTCAACACCCAGTCATGATAAAAACAACAAAATTGCTCAGAACTAGGATTAGAAGGGATTTCCTTAATCCAAGAAAGCAAAAATTGCCATATTTTTCCTGTTTAAAGGCTAACGAGTAAATATTTTTGGCTCTGTGGGCCAGACTATCTCTGTCACAACTCCTTAGCTGTTATTGGATTTTCAAAGCTGCCTAGACAAAATGTAAACAAATGGGATGGCTGTATTGCTTTATTTACAAAAACAGGTGGCAAGCTGGATTCACCCCGTGGAAGAGATAACACTACAAAAAGAAAAAAGAAAAAAGAAATCCCATATTTAATGACAGATGGGCTTATACTTATTGCTTTACTATGCAAGTCTTAAATGAGTCATTTAAAATACTCACATAGCAATATACTATTCTTTGCATTCCTAGGGATTAATCAGTACAGAATATTAAAAAATATTATCATGTACATTCTGGATCTGAACATCAGGATGTTCAGATCCAGAATGTACATGATAAGGAAATGCCAATTCTTCATGATAAGTATGTTTTTTAAACTTCCTCTCATCAGTCCAAATAATAGTGATACCCCTATAGGATTTCACAGAAACAAATAATTCATGACATTATAGATCTGTCTACTGTGTCCTACTCCACTCTCACTGCCTAGAAGACAGAAACAAAAAATATTGCTCTAGAACACATCACTTTGTTCCCCTCCTAAAGAACTCAGTTTGTTACTGAATATGTATGTGTGTATGTGTGTATATGTATAAATATATATATTTATATATATATATATATATATATATATGTATGTATTTATATACATTTATCTTAACAGTTGAAGCTGACCCAAAAATGTAATAAATACCATAGGAGTATAGACTCAAGGAGGTATTTTCTAAAATCAGTTTTCATTCAATTACTTTCTACTCCCATTATTGAATCTGGTTATCTCCTAAAATGTGAAAAAATCAATTACTACTAATGATAAGCCATTTGCTCATTTAAATGTGAGGTTCAACAAGTAATATGTTATTAATTCAAGTGAGATAATAAACCCTTATTGTTTCAAGCAGCTGAATTCTGAGGTCGACTGTTACATGGCCATAGACAATCCTCCCAGTAGTGGCAGCTGAAGGTAACACACCTGGTGTTGCTGTACTACACATCATTGGTGGGAACACAACCAATACAGAGAAGTCCTTCAGCTCCTTATAAAGTCAAACACTGAATAACCACAGGATCCAGCATTTCTACTCTTATCCCCACAGACACATGTACTAAAATGTTCAAAGCTGTTTTATTCTTTTTATTATTATTATTATTATTTTGTAGTTGTAGATGGACAGAATACCCTTATTTTATTTCTTTATTTTTCTGTGGTGCTAAGGACTGAACCCAGTGCCTTACACATGCTAAGCAAGCGCTCTGCCGCTGAATTACAGCCCCAACCCATGTTTTATTCTTTTTCTAAAATAAATTTACTTATTTATCTTAATTAGGTCTATACGACAGCAGAATGCATTTTTATTCATTGTACACAACTGCAGCAGAACTTTTCATTTCTACGACTGTACACGATGTAGCATCACACCATATGTGCAGTCATTTATGTACCTAGAATAATAAGGTCCATCGAATTCCACCATCTTTCCTGCCCCTATACTCCCTCCTTTCCTTTCCTTCCCCTTTGCCCCATCAAAGTTCCTCCATTTTTCTCATGCCTTCCCCCATTATGGAATCAGCATCCATTATCAGGGAGAACTTTCAGCCTTTGGTTTTTTGGCATTGGCTTACTTCACTCAGCATGACATTCTCCAACTCCATCCATTTACCTGCAAATGCCATGATTTTAATCTCTTTTAATGCTGAGTAATATTCCATTGTGTGTATATACCAAAGTTTCCCTATCCATTTATCTATTGAAGGGCATCTGGGTTGGTTCCAAAATTTAGCTATTGTGAATTGTGCTGCTATAAACATTGATGTGGATGTATCCCTGTAATATGCTATTTTTAAGTCCTTTGGGTATAGACCAAGGAGTGGGATAGCTGGGTCAAATGGTGGTTCCATTCCAAGTTTTCCAAGGAATCTCCATACTGCTTTCCAGAGTGGTTGCACCAATTTGCAGTCCCACCAGCAATGTATGAATGTGCCTTTTACCCAACATCCTCACCAAAGCTTATTATTGTTTATATTCTTGATAACTACCATTCTGACTGGCATGAGATGAAATCTTAGTTTTGATTTGCATTTCTCTAATTACTAGAGATGTTGAACATTTTTTTCATATATTTGTTGATCGATTATGTATCTTTTTCTGAGAAGTGTCTATTCAGCTCCGTAGCCCATTTATTGATTGGATTGTTTGGTTTTTTTGCTGTTAAGTTTTTTGAGCTCTTTGTATATCCTGGAGATCAGTGCTCTATCTAATGTGCGTGTAGTAAAGATGTTCTCCCGCTCTGTGTCACATAATTGATTACTTCTTTTGCTGAGAAGAAGCTTTTTAGTTTGAATCCATCCATTTATTAATTCTTGATTTTATTTCTTGTGCTTTAGGAGTCAAAAGTCAGGATCTAATCTGACATGAAGTTTGGGGCTACTTTTTCCTCTATTAGGCACAGGGTCTCTGGTCTAATTCTGGGTCCTTGATCTACTTTGAGTTTTGTGCATGGTGAGAGATAGAAGTTTAGTTTCATTTTGCTGTATATGGATTTCCAGTTCTCCCAGCACCACTTATTGAAGAAGTTATTTTTTCTCCAATGTATGTTTTCGGCTCCTTTGTCAAGTATGAGATAACTATCTTTATGTAGGTTTGTCTCTGTGTCTTCTATTCTGTACCAATGGTCTACGTGTCTAATTTGGTGCCAAGACTATGCCATTTTTGTTACTATAGCTCAAAACTGCTTTATTCTTTAAACCCCAGAATGAAAACAATCTAAGTGTACGTCACAGTGAACAGGTCCACAAATTTTGATACAGCCATACAATGGAATACTACTCCACAATAACAAGTAAGAAGCTACTAATTAAGCTACAACATGAATGAATCTTAAAAACATTACAAGAGTAAAGGAAGCCAGACTAAAAATGGACTATCTATTCCAAAAGGCAGAAATCCCTGGCATCAACTGGGTATCTGTGTCCTATTAGTCCTTGGCCACTGTCAATGCACACTTTTATTATTTTTACAAAAAAATTCTACAATTCTAGCAAAAGCTCATATGGGTACTTATAATCTGCTGTATAAGTGAACTCTTTAAACTGCCAGAGGCAAAAAGAAACATTTCCAACAGAGAGAATGGTAAGAAAAGCCAAAAGCGTATCTAAAGTTGAATTACTTTGTTATATAATGATCCTTTTCTTACTGTTTCTACTTTGGTAAAGTCAACATAAAAAGCACAACTACCTTGAGATGAATTTAGTACTTTTTACCAAGGTCAGATTACTAGCATGTATTATACTAGAGCTCTAACGGATTCTAACCCACAAAATTTGAAATTATATCTTGAGAATCCCTTATGTGAAGGGCTTGGAATCTGAGTATTTTGAATTTCTTCAGGTTTTGGAATATTTACATATACACAAAGTGATATTTTGGGGATATCATTGATACTTGTATACACATTATACATGTCCTGAAAGTAATTTCATACAGTATTTTTGGTGTGCCTGCATTTTGACTGCAACCTATCATATGAGGTCAGGTGTGGAATTTTCCACCTGTGCATCATATTGGCACTTGAAAAGTTTCATATTTTGAAGTTTTTAAGATTTAGAATTGGGATACTCAATCTGTATTTAGAGATGTATTAAACTGAATTTCTAAGTCAAGTCAGCAAGATAGAAGACCCTCCCACTATCTTAGGACCTAATGATTACCCACAGTTCCTTTAATTTTCACTATCAGTAAAGTGCAACCAGCAAGCCCCTTCTTGCTGACTGGGGCTCTACAGGGAAAACAGTAAGCTCACCTGGGCATACTGTTCCAGAACTATGGCCGCATCACTGTACTTCCTCTGCTCGACGAGCTTTCCTGCAAAGATAATATTTCACAATATTATCTTATGCACTTTGTAAGTCTCTGTGAAGGGAGTAAGTACACATACCATGGAGTCCTATCTTAAACAGCAGTTAAAAAATCTAGTAAAGAATTTGAAAATCATATAGTCAAAATTAACCTTCAAAATGCATGCATATGGGAATTAACAGGAAGAGGCTGCTGTTTCTTTGGTTGAGCACTAGATGGAGGTAGATGGCTTATGTTTGGGGGTCATACAGTGTCCTTAGCTCCTAGAATCAATCAGCCCAGATGAGTGAGATAAATCGCCCTATGAGGGGCATATGTAACCCACATCTTACTAAGAGGCAGGCTTATCTCCTATCTCATGCTCACTCCAGGGCATATTATCACTTAAAACAAAAAGGTAGGATCATCTCCACTATTTAAATCGTTTTCTTTCTTCTGTTAGTTTGTGTAAACTGCCTCAGGTAAATGGGCACACAAAGTGACCCTACTGTACAACAATGCTCAAGACCTCTGCCCATGGCCCAGCACGCCTTTCATCTCAGAGAGTCAGGTATGCTCCATCACAGACATGGTAAACAGTAGGCTAAGAGTTGTAAAGAATATCAGAGAAGCTACTAGATCCTCCAAGAACAGAGCTCAAAGGTATGAACTACCAATAGTGTATATTTCTAAAAAAGTAATGATAAAGCCAGAATAATAAAAAGGCCCAAAATAATTGTCAACATTTGTAAAAAGAGGGATTATAGAGAAGCCTACAGATCTTAATAATCAGAATAAGAAAAATGATAATCTCACACATTTTCTAATCCCACAGAAAAAGGAATAATACAAATAACAAAAGAGAATATGTATATAAATTCAATAAGCTATAATTAGGAATTTTTTCAGGACAGCTTATTTTCTTTTGAAACCATAACAGTGTTTACAAGGCTTTTTGAATATGGTTTATCCCCTCAGAATCTCATGTTAGAGTTTAATCCCCATTGTAAGGTTAAGAGTGTGGAAATTTAATCCAACTATGGCATTTAGAGGTGGGACTTTGGGGACTTATTAGAATTAGATGAGTCATCAGTGTGGATTTCATGATTGAATATTAGTGGTGTTATAAGAAGTGGGAGAGAGATCAGAAAACACATGCGTGTGCGTGCACACACACACTCACAATTTTTTGTTTGTTTGTTTGGTACCAGGGATGGAACCCAGAGACATCAGATTTTTATTTTGAGGCAGGGTCTTACTAAACTGCTGAGAGTCTCATTAAGGCACTGGGTCTGGCCTTAAACTTGTGATCCTCCTGCTTCAGCCTCTGCAACTGCTGGGATTGACAGGTGTGTGCCACTGCACCTGGCTTCATTAACACCCTTGGAAGAACACTCTATCTCTCAATGTGACAGATGCGCATACCCCCTCAGTACTGCCAACAAGAAGGCCATCAGCAAATGCGGGCCCTTGATCCTGAACCAGAACTATGAGCCAAAAAACCCTCTTTTCTTTACAACCTAGTTTACAGGTAAGTGATACTGTTCTATTAGCAAAAGAAAATGGACTAGGAGAGAAAGGCAGGGAATAATATACCAGTCATTCCTTTATTTCAAGCACTGCTGAGAAGGCCAGGGCCCTACTCATCTCCTCTCACAGACCTCCTCACCCTCTCCTCCACTCAAAGAAATCAGACCCTGGTACTAACTCTAATCCCTAGACCCCAAAGCCAGCAACCTGCCTCCACTCACATTTGGCCTTTTCCTACACTCCATTCTTAGAAATTTCTATTATGGACTCCAACAATCAACGTCTATGCCAGAATGCCTCCATCCCAAAATTCATATTTACCTTTTTACAAAGCACATGGCCACCCAGCTACACTGTTAGGTGTGGCCACAGATAGATGTTTGGTAAATGATAGAGTAGAACTAACAGTGTAACTTCTAGGTCATTTCCAACTTAAAAATAAATGTCTTCCTATTACTCTCCGCCACTTCCCCACGAACTGGAATATTGGATGGAAAGAGAACCAAGCTGTAACCATCTAAGAAACTGACAGGCTCACAGAGGAAGGATCTACGTACCAGTCCTTACATGAGAGAGAAACTACCAACCTGCCTCCACTTTCAACAAGAGTCCCAATATATAGCATTCTAAAGAAACTACTTTCTTTAGAATGCTATATTTTGGGACTCTTGATGTAGTAGTTTAACCTTTACCATGCTTTATAATAGAGCATTCTAAATTAACTTTTGTCAGTGAATATGAGACTGACTCAATGTATGCTGCCTCAAATTTATTTGCAAAATTTCCAAACCAAACAATAGAAAAAACCTTTTAGAGAAGTAGAAAATAAATGACTATGGTTACCTGCCAGAGTTCTACCAAGGTCAGCCAGCTGGTCTTTGGGCAAATCAAGCTGAGCTGCTACACAGAGGGCTTGCTGCCAGCTGCCACAAGTCAGAAAGGCTGAGAGCGCTTTAGAGTGGGCACCACAACGGGCAAACACAAGCCCCGCTGGCTCATGCAGCTGCTCCTGCACCAGGTGCTCCCCATAAGCAATGCTGATAGCCTGTGACAACAGGAGATAAGATGGTAAGGAAATGTGACAATTTCTTCAAGCTTCATAGTAGGCTGCCTTAATTACTAACAATTGAGAGTCTCAGGAATCACTTGGGAAAACCCTATGGTTGACAAGTTAATTCAATCATTTTCCATGCAAAACCTTACTGGAGATGTACCGTTTATTTATTCAACGATTACTAGGTACCTACATATGCACTACTCTAGCCAGTGAACATAGCTATGCAAAAAATAAAACCAAACAAATGATAAAACAAATAAGAACTGCCACCAAGTTCCTGCTCTTATGGCAACAGAGAATGAATTGCCAGATAAGAATAGGGTCCTCCGGGAGATCAGTGTTTGACATCTAATAAACAATGGCTTTCTAGAGAAGACAATTTCTACAAAAATTCCTTCACATGAAGGAAGGGCAGGGCAGAATGCTGGCAGAGGCACTGTTACAGAGTGTAATATCTGTAGAACTACCTCCAAGTAACAGGGACTGTGGAGAGTGGAAGAAGCTGGTGCTACCAAAACTAGCAGGAATCTGCGAATGAAGAGAAAATCCCGACAGCAGCGTGCTGGGACTTGGAGGTCAGCCTGGGCCCCATATCCCAGGTCTGCTACTTTGTAGCTATAGCAGATTGTGTCCTCATCTGTAAGTTGTCCACAACACCCTACCAGGTTATGAGGATCACATAATACATTAAGTTTATAAGCAAAGTTGTTTGGAATATAAAGAAAAGCTACTTATTTAAAAAAAAAAAAACACTCCCACCAAACCGACTCCCTTTTTCCTGAAATTAACAGGAAAGATGTGTATTTTTCAAACGGATCATCATACAGCATGAGGCCAGACCAGAGGCCAGACCAGAGGAGGGCAGGAGGGAAGCAGCTATGATGTTCTAGGTGAGCAGTCAGGGTCAACCCCTTGGTCTCTGCCCCGAGTGATTCTTCATGACAGGTCAGGCCATCTCCCTAGATGAGAAGTTCAAGATGAAGCTAACTAGTGTCGGGACAAAACTGGAAACCAAGGACATTATGGTCTTAGGACCCTCACTCACCCCTTTCCAACCAAAGCACAAAGCCTTATTTCACACACCTGGTACTGCTGGGAGTTTGGCGGATATAACTTCAGAGCTTCCTTATACAAATTTTTATCTTTTATTAAATTTAGGCATTCTGGGAAGTACTCAGGTCCTGCAGGAATAAGATTCACACAAACAAGGTTTAAGATTTTGGAAGCAAAATGGATTTCATTTCTACCAACAGTCCCCAAACAAAATTAATGTGGGACCTTTTTAAGACTTTACATAAACTAAGTACCTGGAGAAGGACTTCAGGAATTTTTAATAAGCACCATTGCAGATTCTGAGGCAGGAGAAGCACTGATTGGGACCAGCATTCTACTAGGAATTCTTCCCACACTGTTCACCTGGGGAGCTTATTAAACATATACCGTGGTCCTCCTTTAGACCAGCTGAATCAGTCTCTCCAAATAAGCCCAGAGCTGAATGCTTAACAAGCACCTGAGGAGATTCTTCCTTGTCCCCAGGTCAGACCTCAGTATAGAATCCCAACTGCTCCAGCACAGGTCAGGGACCAGGTGAAGGAGATCAATAGGCACCATTCTTTTTCTACTCTGTCACTACCAATTAAAACTGTGTCTTCTCAGGGTACTAGACAGGGCCCTGCCACCCACTCCAGACATGTCAGGGTTCCTTCCCATGGGGCCAACACTACCAGAAGGGTAGTATAGTGCTTTGACTGACATACTGAACTTAGGAGATGCTCATAACCCAAAAAGGATCTGATCTACGTTCCTGGGTAGGAAGCACCTCCTAGCCAATTTGGTGTACCCTCAGCCTTTCAGAAAATAAGGCAAAATAAGGTGAGTAGACAACATGGTTACAGGTTTCAGGAGTGGAAACTGAAATCAAATCAGTCTCTTTCTAAAATAACCTTTAATTCATACCTTGCCTGGTTCCAAAGAAGATTTGAAGCAAAAATAAACATACTAATCCTCAAGCTTACCACACTTGCTGAGGTGGCCAATGGCCTTTTCAAACCGTTTCAAGTGTTTATCTATAGTGAACCGCTGGTAATTAGTTTCCATTTTCTTAAGTGTATTAAGAAATGGAAGATATTCTTTGGGATCCTAAAAAAATAAATGAGAATATTATTACTTTTGATATTTACATATGAAAATAAATATATAGCATTTAACCATAGCAATAAACTCAGAGCAATATGATTTTAAATACATTAGTGCACTATTGTGTTAATTATATATTATATAATTACCTAAAATCAAACTACATTGAAGAAGTTTTGGTAAAAATGCTTTCCCATATAGTGTTATTAGTTCATATATGGAATACTAATGACTACTCCTTAACTACGTCTCAGAAAAGCCACTCACCTCACAGGTTTAGGAAAACAAGGTAGTACTACATAAGTGAGGCAACTAAGGCACCCAAGTTTCTCCTAACAGTGCACGGCACTGCTCTTGGTACTGTTTTCATGACATTCTGTGTCCCCCATTTACAAAGAGCACAGGTAAAACAAAGGTAAACCATACTGAGTTGACACAAAACTTATTGGCACTACCATCTTCATATCATTTCTAACCCTGTGCCATGCCCTAGAAGTCAATTGTTTTTCTTCCTAAAGAAGAAATGCTTTCTGTTCATAAGACAAACGGATGAATACATGTAACAATATTGGGGGAAAAATGGAAATAATTAAATGCTCATGACTGTGATCTGGAAGTAACTTGGGCCAAATTATTTCATCAATAAATATTTATTAAATATTGGATAAGTACAAAAAATGAAACATAGCCCTTCACTTCAGGAAACGGCCACTGTAGGAGACTATGCTATGCAGGGATAGGCCCTGGGTGCCCCAGAAGAGCATCTCACCCAGTCCTTGAACAGGGGCAGGGCAGGAAGGGTTTACTAGGAGAGAACTAGCCAGGATACCAGGGTGGCGGCAGTAGAAGCCTATGCCCAGGTGGCAGACATAATGCTACCTAAACAAAGGCAAGTGGCAGTGTGCAGTGGGGGAGGATAACAAAGCACTGCCTCTCCCCCATGAGCGAAGAACAAGATGTGCTGAGAAGAGAACAGAGAGGTACACAGAGGCCAGATTGCGGGAGGGTTCCAAAGCAATGTGTTGACTCCTAAACCACATCCTAGTGGAAATAAAGAGCTCATGAAGAATTTTAAGCAGAGGAATGAAGGACCAGAGTTTCCTTTTTGGAAAGAACAGTTCTAGGAACAGCAAAGAACAAATTAATAGGGGGAAACGAAGACTTAAAAGAAAAACTTAAAAAAAAAAAGTGGGGCTCAAACTTTTTGACTGTAGCATATACACAAAGGTGGAAAAGAGAACTGCAGTGGAATATGAAGTACTCAGAACATTTCCTTTACAAGATAATAGTTCACACTTGTGTGTATAATATATCTTAGAAATAATGACATATTTTTATTTCACCTCCTCAAACCCAGAATCAAAACACTTTGATAAGCACAGAACTATGTCACAGGATGAGGCTAAGTGGGTGGGCTCTAGAGACTCACAGATCAGCCTCAGTCCCGTACCCATAGCTTATCGACAAGACGCTGTACTCCCAGAAGCTGGGGTTCACACTCTTATGATTATACAAACAAGACCCCAAATTATGCAAAAGCAGTAACTCCACATACCTTTTGTGACTTTTCAGCTACCATGAGGACCAAGTCAAAGTCATAGGTCCCAAGAGAATGATCATATAATTCATTAACATCCACAAGAAGCAGTAAGTATTTTAAGGCCTCCTCTGCACTTACGGCATCAGGAACAGATGGAGCATTTTCTGTTGGTGTTTCAGAAAACAAAACAGATCAAAACCTGGGGACAAAACCCCACAGACCTAAAAACATGACCAAAAACATGGAGTAATAAGTTTTCTGACAATTGGATACCAGATGAATATATATTTTTGACTGTTCTGTTATGCTTTGCAAGGCACCACTCAAAAACAACAACAGGTCTTAAAATGGTAACCCCAAGGCCACATGTTACTCTGGGATGTGACAATTATGAGGTGATGGTCATCTCAGAAGACTAGTGAGGCCATGTTAAACCCTCTATCTATGAGCAGGTCTCTACCTTGAAGTTCGTGTACCTTCTGCAGGACAATTTCCAATTCTGGGGTAGTTTTCTTCACATGAGATGTGAGTATGGATAGGCAGTACCTGAGGTAACAAGTGAAGAACACCAGAATGAGAGATGAATAAGCTGGACAAGGACAACTACACATCTCCATTATTCAAAAGATGCCAATAATGACAGCACCCATACTTGTGAGGGTTTATGTTCTCCATGGCTGCTCGCATAGCATCACAGATAAGGTCAAGTTTTTTCTCACTGGTATCCTTGGACAGTTGGATGCTGCTGTTGACTGGTGGAGGGTACATAGTCTTTGTGACATCTTCTTCCCTAAGAAAAAGTGTGTATAACCAGGTCACTAACTTAACACATGGCCCAGTGATCAAACTACTAATGTGTATCCAGCATACTTACAAGACAAAAAAAAAAAAAAAAAGGCTTTGGAAAACAGTTTAATTTTTAAAATATTGAAAAATGAAACATGTCCACAAAAGACTTGTATAGTTACATTCATAGATTTATATTTATATTAGCTCCAATGAGGGTGCTCCAAAGAGGGTGCTCCAGGTGTCCAGTAATAGGAATAAATAAATGGTACTACATTAACACAATGGCATATTGCTGAGCAATAAAAAGAATGAACTAATGATACATGAACACAGATGAACTTCAAGACAATATGCTGAGTGAAAACAAACTCTGTCTACACAGGAAAAGTACATACTATTTGGCTCCCTTTATATGAGGTTATTGAACAAGTGAATAAAACACTTGGAACAGGGATGGGACGTGAGGACTGAGTGAGAAGGAATTCGAGGGAATTTTCTAAGAAGGAAATGCTAACTTGCCAGGGGCTCAGGTTACAGAAAGTATACATTTGGTGAAACTTGTGCCTTTCACTGCAGAAAAATTTGACCTTTAAAAAAAGACCAAAACCAGCCCATATTCAAAGAATATACTCTAATAACACTATGCAAGGTGAAATACTAGGAGGCAAAGAACTGATGTCTAAAGTCTGATATGTGTCCAAAACAAGATGAATGATAAATGGGCAGATTATAGATAAAGCACATATAGGAAAATATAAACTGGACAATCTGAGTGATGGTACAGGACACTTTCTAGACAACTCTTTCAGTTTTTCCATCTTTACATTATTTCATTAAGATCTTACGAAAAAATCATTGCAGAGAAATACAACATTTGATTTTAATCTCCTAAGAATAAACAGTTTTATAAGTAGACCTACAAATCCAGTCAAATAATTCTGAATGACAGCTTATCAAGTCTCATAGCCTTAAGTAGGCTGTTCTTAAAACAACAAAAAAACTTACTGGCATCTAAGAGTCATGGGAAATTTTGAAAACTCAACAATCTTTTTCTTTTCTATTTGTTTGATTTCATTAACAAGAAAAAAAAATTATGGAAATGATACTTGGGAATTGTCAAAAATACTTACTTCAATTCTGTGAAAAACAAATTTATATGATTTACAGAATCTATCTGTCTTATGAAGGTTTCCACATTTTCAAGAAACACCTACCAAAAAAAATGGACAAACATTTTAGTTCAGATCACATTAGTCAAAGTAATTAAGTAAGCCAGGGTCAATGTCAGATTTAGAGTTACCTTGGGGTTATGATCATGAATGAGGTTGAGATTAATTCTTAGTTTTCTCATGCATTCAAATGCTTCTTTGAACATAAGTCTGTAAGGATACAGAAAATAGGGTATTTCACAGAAATTTTTATTTAAACCAATTATAATGAGATTATAGCCTAATTGTCAAAAACAACTACAAGTTGATTTGTACTCTGAAATTACAGAATGAAAAAATGAGGGCTGGGGATGTGGCTCAAGCAGTAGCGTGCTCGCCTGGCATGCGTGAAGCCCGGGTTCGATCCTCAGCACCACATACAAACAAAGATGTTGTGTCCACCGAAAACTAAAAAGTAAATATTAAAATTCTCTCTCTCTCTCTCTCTTTAAAAAAAAAAAAGAAAAAGAAAAAATGAGGTACCAGATTATTTGTCTTCTTAAAGGTGTGACTGAGTCGTCATGACACTCTTGAGGACTTGTAATGTCCCCACATTTATACTGCAGAAAATCATCAGAGAACTGAGATCTACTATTTTAACAAAAGATTAATATAATATAAACTTTCAAAATACAAAATTTGCTCCAAACAGATTCAGAAATTCCATCATTTCCTTCATGACAGTGACTCAGGCTTTCTGGATCAGTGGCCCAACTGTAACCCTGTAGAGAGCTTTGGCTTTCTACCTGGATGAACACATATGGACATCTGGTGCACAATTTCCCTGGGTTTACAAGCCACCTACACCCATGGTTAAGCCCAGACATCCCCTGGAGTTAGGAGGAGCCCCTTTGTGTGATAAACTTCATGATCCTTCTGCTAAATATCTATTAAAATCTGAAAGTTAAAAAAAAAAAATGGAGGGGAAAAAAAACACAAAAGCTTGAGAAATTTGACTGAAGATATCGATAGTGAAAGTTTCCCATACACCTAAATTTAAAGTACTTGTTGTCTACACACAATTTACGATGAGCTAACTAGTCAAACACATGGCACTTACTTGTCCAGCCACTTCCGAATCTGAGTTAAAACGAGGGCTCGATGATGAACAACTTCCAAGTTTCCCCTTGGCATCTTAAAATAAACAAATTAAAACAAACAACATTATGAATTTAATGAAGTAGAAAAAATTTAAATTGCCAATTTTACCTATTCTTCAAAAAAAAAAAAACTACTATAATTCTATAAAATGAGAATGCTAGTGGTAGATTCTAGTTGTGCTCAATATGTATCTTGATTTAGGGGGAAAGCTTCCCTTTGAGCCTTTCTGGTCAGAGCCTGTATTTACACTCTCTTTTTTTTTGGGAGGGAGGGGGATTACCAGGGGGGGAATTACTCAGGGGCACTCAGCCACTGAGTCACATTCCCAGGCCTATTTTGTATTTTATTTAGAGACAGGGTCTCACTGAGTGGCTTAGTGCCTCACTTTTGCTGAGGCTGGCTTTGAATTCGCGATATTCTTGCCTCAGCCTGGAGAGCTGCTGGGATTACAGGTGTGCGCCACTGCGCCCAGCTTCAACACTTTTTTGTATAAAGTTACAGACAACCTAGCCAGAAAGGTTTATGATAAATGATTAAAAATGATAAGAGAGCCAAAAATACAATCTGCAAGACTAGTTTGGTACTGACTAAAGGAGAATCAGCAAACCTAAAACATCAGCTTACCTGTAATATAAGCTTTGTGTCCTGGGGCACAACTGTGACAATCCGTGAACCCCTCTCCACCTTCCGTAGAACTTCCCCATTAGATGTGTGATTACTGCACAGACCTGCCTGTAATGCTAAAAATACCACTGGCCTTAAAAAAATTCTCCTAACAAGCCACTTTGTATCAATTGCACTTGAATCTGCACATGTTATCTAAGAGTAATTAACCATGTTCCTCTGCTCTCTCATTCAACTCCAATTTCATCAGCCCTTTTATAAACAATCTCATTCTGTGGTGGCCCACCCTCACCCAGAATCATCATATATATTCACATATATAACTTCTCAAATAATTTGGAAAAATGCAGGGTAACTGGGACAGCCTTTCTATTTTTTAGCATTACTACTATAGTCTAAGCACCATCAGTGGAAGGAAGTCCCTGTTTGCTAGTAGCAAAGAAAATAAACCAACTTTTCAAATAAGGAAAACACACACACACACACACACACGCACACACACACACACCCCTCTAGTCTAGGACTCCATGATAAAAAACTAAAGTAAGTGAAGAATTTAAAAGTGATCAAGACTCCAAAAACAAAAAGATACTGGGAAAGGGGCTGTCCCCATTTCATACACTAAAAACTTACTTTTAAGTGAAGCATCCCTCAGGGGAAAACACTGGCATGTATGGGAATGAGTTGTCAACAATAAAAAATCATCATATACTGCAAATGATGTGATATTTGATGCAACCTGCAATGAGGCAAGGGAAAAAGCTAGCTTTAGTTCTTGGAGCCAATACTAGGAAGAGGATCCAGCACCAAATCAAGCCTTGATACCTCAGTGTCATTGATGAAAAAGCGACACCTATCAGTCAGACCAAGGACACATTCCTGCAAAGAAATAAAGTTGAAATAAGCAAGTTTATTTCAAACTCATTAAGCCTAACTTCTTTACTACATAGTTTTACTGCACTATGATTCTATATCTATGTCTTTGTAATCAGGGCTAAATGTATGTGAGACATGAATGTCCAATGAAAAATGGAGTACAATGCCATCCTGCCACCAGCAGCCACGTCTCCTCTACCTCAAATACATGTCCTTTCTCCTCTCACGGACTCCACTCCAATAGTCTCTGTGTTGATTCCCCATTCCATCTCATCCTTCCCACCTACTCTTCTAGGCAGCCAAAATCATCCATGAAGCAGAACATATTATTCTGGGATTAAAAATCATGAATAACTTTCTAACCTTTATTGAAAAAATCCAAACTCTTTCCAATGGAGTCTCCCTCAGCTCCAGCCATAATACCTCCATTCAGCCTCCTAGAGAAGGCAAGATCTTGCCAAGCTCAGGGTGTCTCTATTTCCTTCTCCCTGAAACTCTTTGTTTCTAAGCAGAGCTTTCTTTACATCTCAGCACATGCACCAGAGCAGGGATTAACTCAGTTGTCTCATTTTGTAATCACTATATCCTTCCATTCACCCCAATTACAGACATTCTAGTATATATATACAGACTAATATTTGTTGAATGACAACCTACTTAAGACTAATTTTGAGACTGCATTTGTGCTTTCCTCAAGAGATATTTAATAAAATAACTTTGAATATTCTGTAAACTAAGGACAAAATTTGCAAATTGCATACATTATCTCATTTAATTCTCCCCAGGCCCCTGAAAGACATTGATTTTTCCCTTTTCATTGATGAAAGAGGTGTGACTTGGGAAAGGAAGTTAACTTCCTGGGATTTAGTGGAGACCATGTCTAACTCCAAAGTCCACATTTGTCTCTGAATAACTTTTTTAAGTGGTAACTATTCCCACCCTATGTTCACTTACCTCTCCTCCTATCATGGCCAATTCTATCTGTGTACATGGATAAGGAAACTGAACAGGAAATCCACCAGGGTTCTTCCATGGTTCAACAGTCAGAGAAGGTGACTCTATAAGATTGGCAGGTTTGGTTTATAAATCACTTACTACTCTTAAAACAACAACAACAATAAAAAAAAAAAATACCACCACCAAACATGTTGTATTTGGGACATCATTAGGATATTATGTTCATTACAAGAGAAAACAGTAATAGAATACACCTGCCACTTCTGGTCTGCAGCTTAAAAATTTTCCAGGGTAGTTAAAAGACCTCTAACAATTGAGTTGAGGGATGATGCTCAGAGGTAGAGCATTTGCCTAGTATGTGTGAAGCTCTGGGTTCAATCCACAATAATGCAAGGGGAAAAAAAGAAACCCTAACAACATTATACTGACAAGCTACTCCCAAGTACATGTTCTCAGAAACTGAAAATTTACATAAGTCATAAACATACTTTCCTAAAACTTTGATACTCACCCCAAAGGTACTTCAGTATCTGGCCATCAACCAGCTGCACTGCTACTGATTTAGTCTTGGGACTGCAACACATACTGATTATGATCCCATCCACTGTCACAGAAGAACTGAAGAAGGTTAAAAAAAAAGGGGGGGGGGAGTTGAGAGGGATAAACAGCCATTATTCTCAAAAGTACTGACATCGTACTGATTTTGCAAATCAGAAAGAGAAATAAGCATTGCATATTTAAATAAGCCCTTTGATGCTGCACTGATTCAATACAACATACACATACACACATACATTTATGGAAACAGAGAGATGGGAAATAAACTATTCTAAGTCTAAACCTAGATAAAGCAGTTACTTGTTACTTAGCTCTATTTTCCATAAAACCAATCACCTAATTGTCTACATTATAAAGTTACCACTTCCTTATTTATTGGTAGTTGTCCTACTTTTCACTGCTTCTGATATATTTTAAAACATTTTTTCAGTTGTAGATGGACACAATATCTTTATTTTTATTTATTTATTTTTATGTGGTGTGAGGATCGGACCCAGGGCCTCATGCATGCGAGGCAAGTGCTCTACCACTGAGCTAACCCCAGCCCATGTTTCTGATATATTTATTAATCTGTTTTTTTTGACATGACTCAAAACTTGACTTATTCCTGTTTATTTATTTATTTAGTGCTGGGGATTAAGCTCAGAAACTCACATATGCTAGACAAGAATGCTACCACTAAGCTTATACCCTAAGCCCAGACTTAACCCTCTCACTAAATCTAACAAGAAAGCTTTTGCTTCTCAGCCTTGCTCACTAGAAGTTAAAAAGAGATGTACCCTCATAAAAGACAAAAGCATAACTGCATTTGCTTATTTAATGTATGAAACACAGGAAGTACTGCAATACCTGACATTGAGCTGTCCTTGCTCCTCATCCATCTCAGAAGGGACCATAGTCAAATGGTGAATGACAGATTGTGAGCTGGACTGACTATGACTTATGGCCAGGAAAATGTCTTCTTCAATCCAGGTGAGAAGGCTGAACTTCAGTGGGTTTACTTCTTGGTCTTCACTATTCTCAAACTGAATTCTGGTTCAAACATTGAAGAATATCCAAGACATGAATAAAACTAACTTTAAAATCTTTCCTGAATGAACCATCTCATATATAGGCAAGTCCTAATTATTTGGAGGAACAAAATCTGAGCTAATACCAAACAGAAAATCCAAAAATAATGTATGTCTGGCTTAAGAATCTGGGTTTGCATTTATTCTATATTAGATTCGAAGAGAACACTTCAGGAAACTGGCTGTATAAGAATATTAACTGTCCCAGTGTTATACTAATGAGTCCCAGGGCTGTCCCGCTTCCCAGCATTCAAAGACACCAGCAGATGATACTTGGGTCTCCACCGAATAGTATTTTTCTAAGCATCTCATGTCAAAATGACTTATTAGCTTGGGAGATGGTTTCCCTGCCTCTCATACCTATATAGCTGACCAGGACTCTGTCTTTGCCACTTCTCATAGGAATCCATAAAAGCTACATCCAGCTGTTTAGGTCGTGGCAACTCTCAGCTCTCACTTAAGAGGCTGGTCGCTATGGTGATCTTCCTGTTCAACCAGCTCTTCCTGGACTCTGTCTCTCCACTGCATTCAGCTTAAGCGTTCTCTCTATACAAGATCACTCTCTGATTCTCACTGACACTCTCCCAGTCCTTTGCCAACCCCAAAGCAAACCATTCCTCCAGGATCGAGATACGAATTCATGTTCTTCATGAACCCTTTTCTGAATGACTTGGCTGTTATCATCCTAATTATTATTATTTTTTTAAATAAAACTGTTTTCTCAACTGTCTCACCCTTTCTAATTTTCCTTACATCTCTATCCTCAGGTAGTTTCAGGTCTCTGTGCTAACACTGGGATCTGGAATGATCTTCAAAGGCCCATGTGTTAAAGGCCTACTTCCCAGCGAGTGACACTTGGGAAGTGGTGGAACATTTAAGACGTGGGACCTAGTGGGAGATCTTCGGTCATTGAGGACATGCTCTCAGAACTCTTGGACCCTGGTCTCTTCTTTTTTTTATACCCAGCCATTAAGTGATCAGGCCTCTTCTACCACACTCTATTGTCATGATATTATCAGCTGCCATAAACTCAAAGCAAGAAAGCCAATTGGTCATGGATTGAAACCTACAAAACTGTGAGCCAAAATAAATCTTTCCTTTTTCAAGTTGAATTAGCTCAGGTTTCTGTTACAATAATGAAAACACACTATAAAGTAAAATAAGTATGTAAATGTTCTTTAAAAATGACTAAGCATTTACTTGCAAATGCCATGATTTTATTCTCTTTTATTGCTGAGTAATATTCCATTATGTATATATGCTGCATTTTTTTTTGTCCATTCATCTACTAAAGGGCATCTAGGTTGATTCCACAGTTTAGCTATTGTGAACAGTGCTGCAAATGGCTGTGTCCCTGCTGTTTTTAGGTCCTTTGCGTATACTGAGGAGTGGGATAGCTGAATAAAATCATGGCATTTGCAGGTAAATGGATGAAGTTGGAGAATATAATGCTAAGTGAAGTTAGCAGATCCAAAAATACCAAATGCCAAATATTTTCTCCAATATAAGGAGGCTGATTCATAGTGGGGTTGGGAGAGGGAGCAAGGGAGGATTAGACAAACTCTATATAGGGCAAAGGGATGGGAGGGGAAGGGAGGGGGTATGGGGTTAGGAAACACAGTGGAATGAGATGGACATCATTACCCTAAGTACATGTATGAAGAATGGTACATGTATGAAGTACGTGTATGAAGAATGGTGTGCATATACTTTGTGTACAACCAGGAAAAAAAATTACTTATACCTATTAAGTACAATGGATGTTTATAAAACCTGTTATTTATTACATTCTATTATTTACTATGCTAAATTTTTGGTTAATTTAGTAACAGATACTACCAAGAGACAGACTAGGTCAGTAATGAAGAACACTGGACTTATCAAATAGAACAAAATTAAATCCTGGATTCTCTATCAGATCTATGACCTTGGACAATTACCTATCCTCTAACTTCGTCTTCTTATCTGTAAGTACTCACCATACAAAATGTTTTTCAAAAAAGGTTTTCTCATAGAAGTGATATTATCATTTGGCTTTTGGGTCATTTTGTAAATCCTATACTGGACGTAAGGTACTCAATCATGCCCAGTTGTTTTTAATACTGTTTCAGTAGGAAAATACATTCTGATTTAACCCTGAGAGCCTCAAAATACAATACCCAGAAGTTCAGGAGTCTGGGATGAGGCAAAGAGAGAACTGCACTGGGTCATCCATCTGTCAACAGGAAAATGTAAATGTGCCTTATTATCTTCACCTTCATCTTTCCTATGTGATTTTTCCCTGGAAAACCAAGGGCTGTTGTAAGGAGTGAGCTCTGGGCCAGCTTATGATTCCCATTGCTTGCCATCCATTGAAACGTAATGCACTCAAATAAATAAAGTGACGATCCCCCCTCCAACTGGCCTGAAAAACCAGAGGCTGGCTATTCCATCTACTCTTGTTCCAATGAGCAACCGGCAGTAAATAATACTAGGCTACATTTAAGACAAAATGCCACCTGATTCTGTTCCCCAGAGGCCCAAGATAATTAAGAACCTACATGTATCTCTTTTCCAGATGAGGTGTTCTAAGGGCAACTTTAAATCCATTTCCACCCACAGCTCCTAGTTTCACTGTGGGGTCCACACTTGGACTATCACCTAGGAAACAAAATTACAAACATTATCATTTGTAAACTATAAATATTTCTCCTAATAGTACTGGAATAGGTTCCCATAGTTATTGAGTTCTACAAGGCAAATAAATTAAACTAGAAAATAATTACATTCCAACCTCTTTTTCTTAAACTCCTTCAGGCTTACCCAAAACCTGCTGTCCCATAATACCATGTCAGACATGATCTTCACCAATGAAGGCCACATCTCAGCAAGACCAGGTAGGGATTTTTTCATTCTTTTTTTTTTTTTAATGTTTTTATTAGCTATTGATGGACCTTAGTGCCTCACATATGCTAGGCGAGCACTCTACCACTGAGCCACAATCCCCACGATTTTTCCATTCTTGACCCAGTTTATTCACCACACGGCAGCCAATACAATCCTTAAAAAACCCAGTCAGGACATTGCATCCTCTGTTCCAACCCCTACAACTCAGAGCAAAAGCCTTCAAGGATCTGCGAGAGCTGCTGCCATCATTCTATGCCTCCTTGGCTCTGCTGTAGTCCCTTGGACCTCCTGGCTAGTTCCCACACAGCAGGAGTCATCACAGTTGCTCTCACTTGGCCTGGGATGCTCTCTCTCCACAGGTTTGCATGGTTCCCACTCTGATTCTTACCATGTCACCTTCACAGAGAGGACTTCCCTGCTCACCCTAAAAACAAAAGCTCCCTTCCCCCAATAGACCCCTAACTCAAGCCCTCCCTATACCACATCTTGCTTAATTTTTCTCCATAGCACTTGCCACCCAACAGATCATATGGCCTTGATAATGAACACACTTATATTATTTTATAAAAGATATTTAAAGCACTAAAGAGGAACCATAATAGCATTTTACAGAGTAAAACTAAAATCAGAGAAACTGATACATTCAAATAGGATTTATATAAACAGCAAGCTGTTGATTTAACAGGAAAGCTGAACTGAAGGTAGGAAACTCCAGAATGAATTAGTCAGTTTTTATTATTCTCTTCAGCAGCTATCTAGGCTTTTTGTAGCTGATAATCTAGAAGACACTGCAAACAAGGCTACCACTACTGTATGCCCATTTACTCTGACACTACCACAGAACTCACAGATAAAAACAAAATTTCAGGTTTTCCAATACGTCAGGAAAACAAGGAACTGACGCAGCAGAACTGTGGAAAGACAACTGGAGTAGAAGCTGGAACACGTGCACTGAGGTCCCTGCCCGTTCTTGCTCAAGTAATTGCAAACCCTCTGGCACTAGCACCATCTGTGACACAGTTCCTAGGAGATGTATGCACAGTCACCAAAAACACTAAAGCATGTTAAAGATGTAATAAGACACTATGTTATTCCCAGAGTTGGAGGTTATTCTTAACTGACTCTTCAAGTCAGTAAGGCAAAGGAAATGCTCTCATAAGCTAAAGTAGAATTTAGAAAAAATAACAAAACACAAGCCAATTAAATTTCATAATAATGATGAAATAACTTCAAAATTTTCTGAAACAACATCTAATTAGAATTTCGTGCAGATGTAGGGGGCACTTGATTCAGAATATTCTGGGAACAGTCTTTTAACATACCACATTTATAAACAGAAATCTGGTTACTGGCATCTAGAACAGCAAGTTCATTACTCTTTGTAGGGTGTGCAAAGAACATGACTTGATTCGCTGGGTGAGGAAGCAGCAGTCGGTAGGTGCACATGGGAGGTGGAATTACAGTCTGCCGGAAGACTGTCACCAATACCCTGTCTACACATAAAAAACAAAGAAAAAGATTAGACGTGAGATAGTCATTCTGAAAACAAAGCATCTGAACATAACTATACCTCTAAGAAATAATGGTGGCAGAAAAAATACAGCAATTCTTGAAAACAACTTTTGGTGTTTCTTTCATGAATAAGTTTAAAAACATCATGGGGGTGGGGGTAAGTGTCACAAGCTCTGTCTGTATCTGGTTATTATCACCTCCAGGCCTACAACAGTCCATCTCTGAACCTGGAAGTTTCAGATATCAGAAACTAAGGCAAAAAGGCTGAGATATCAGAGTTTTGGCTTTAAACCTCTTATGAAAGCCAGGTATACAGAACAAGAGGGAAGGGGTTGGGAGAGGGGAACTACAGTTCTCAAGAGAGCACATACCCCACCAAATGGCATTCAAAAAGACAAATGAGTAAACAAAAAGCAGACAACCCAAACAAAGACTTCTCTACAATTCTGGTCAAGCCACCACATCTGCAGGGCCTGGGATCCCCTGCAGACTCATGGCCACACTTCCCAACAGCTTACTTCCATCAATGACAGCCACATTTGCCAGGTCACTTGAATTATCTCCTGAGCTCCGGTCAGTGGTCCAGTGCCAGTCATAGCAGACGTAATGCCAGCCCTGACAGAGAACATGCAGCCGGTATGGAGTCACTGGGTCCCACATAAGAGACACGATCTTACTCTTCCCACTGGTGCTGAAGGGCAGACTCTGTTTGAGATACCAGTGATAGTTTCCAACGGTCCAGAGCTGAACTGCAAAGGAAAACGAAAGGAAGGCTTTTAGACAGGGAACCAGACTCATGTAAGTCTGATTTTTTTTTTCTTCTTTAAATAATCCTCCCTGCTCAGTCTCTTCATTAAAATAATACTTTAATAATTGTTAAAAGATAGTTATTGATGGAGAAATTGTCAAGCATCAATAAAATCAGAAGTACAAAAAAAAAAAAAAGATAAGAAGTACACATTCTATTTTAATACACCTCTATCTTCAAACTCCAAGATCAGGAAAGAAGGCTACTAGAACAAGGCAGTGTTTTAGTAAGTGTTCTCCATGAAGAGTTGGGAAAAAGATAATCTGGCAATCATAAAAGTACAGTCATGCGTCACTTAACAATAGGGATATATTCTGAGAGATGCACCATAAGGAAATGTCACTGATGCACAGCATCAGAAAGTACAGTTAAAAAATAAGATGGTTACAGCGTCCCTGAGTGATACACTCTCATGGGACCACTGCTGAATATGTGGCCCATCCTTGATGGAAATGCCCATTATGTGGCATATAACAATACTAACTAAAATATCCAACCTAAGGTCTGGACTAGCATCACTGTGTTGAATTAGTCTTTAGATGATTATTTTCTTATCAGTGTTTGCTGCAATTGTGTCCCAGAATGTTTTTAACAATGATTTAGCTGCCCAAAGAAGACGAGCATGCTCGCAATTATCACTTTCTAACAGGTATTAAAAGTACAAGATCATGCCCAAACTGACACCTTTACTAAAAGATGAAGCATACAAATTAAAATCTTCATTAGATTAAGAAATGTATTTTCTTAACCTGCCTGCTCACTAATTCTTAACTTGGTGATATCAGCATATAGAACCCAGCTCTCTAATCATGCCACTACAAGACCTCCACAGAGCCATGAGTTAGCAAATCAGATCACAGGTTCATGCTCCATGATTACAAATGTAGCTTTTCCCATGCAACATTTTTATCCTGAGCACAACATAATGCTGTTCACTGCTAACCTGGTTAATCAGTGGTTCTTAACTGTAGTGACTGTGTTAAAAATCACTTGAAAGTTTGTCTTTATTTTTCATTTTTCAAGGCCTTTTACAGTGCCAAAAGGAAAGAATTCATTAATTAATTACTGAGATAGAGTCCCTATCCCAGTGCACCAAATCCAATTCTGAAATGACAACTGGATGTCATTTTTTTTTTTCAAAATGTGCAATCAAGATTGAGACTACTTGTTGAATGATAAGTGAATTATTGAATAAATAAATGAATTTCCTAATGACATTTCAGTTTAAAAAGTTCTACTTACAATTATCTTATATTAGACAAAGGCACCAAAAACATGCATTGGAGAAAAGACAACCTCTTCAACAAATGGTGCTGGGAAAACTGGAAATCCATATGCAACAAAGTGAAATTAAACCCCTCTCTCTCACCATGCACAAAACTCAACTCAAAATGGATGAAGAACCTAGGAATAAAACCAGAGACCCTGCATCTAATAGAAGAAAAAGTAGGCCCTAATCTCTATCATGTGGGATTAGGCCCCAACTTCCTTAATAAGACTCCTTTGGTGTAAGAATTAAAATCAAAAATCAATAAATGGGATGGAATCAAACTAAAAAGTTTCTTCTCAGCAAAAGAAACAATCTGTGAGGCGAACAGAGAGCCTACATCTTGGGAGCAAATCTTTACCCCACACACATTAGATAGAGCACTAATCTCTAAGGTATATAAAGAACTCAAAAGAGCTGAGCACCAAAAAAAATAAATAACCCAATCGATAAATGGGCAAAGGACCTGTACAGACATTTCTAAGAATATGATATACAATCAATCAACATATATATATGGAAAAATGTTCATCATTGCTAACAATTAGAGAAATGCAAAACTACTCTAAGATTGCATCTCACTCTAGTCAGAATGGCAGCTATTATGAAGACAAACAACAGTAAGTGTTGGTGAGGATGTGGGGGAAAGGCACACTCATACATTGCTGATGAGACTGCAAATTGGTGCAACCAATCTGGAAAGCAGTATGGAGATTCCTTGGAAATCTGGGAATGGAACCACCATTTGACCCCAGCTATCCCTCTCCTTGATCTATATATACCCAAAGGACTTAAAAACAGCATGCTACAGGGGACACAGCCACATCAATGTTTATAGCAGCACAATTCACAATAGCTAAACTGTGGAGCCAACCTAGATGCCCTTCAGTAGATGAATGGATTAAAAAAATGTGGCATATATACACAATGGAATATTACTCAGCAATAAAAGAGAATAAAATCATGGCATTTGCAGGTAAACGGATGGAGTTAGAAAAGATACTGCTAAGTGAAGTTAGCCAATCCCAAAAAGCCAAATGCCAAATGTTTTCTCTGAAATAAGGAGGCTGATTCATAGTGGGGTAGGGAAGGGGAGCGTGGGAAGAACAGACAAACTCTAGATAGGGCAGACGGGTGGGAGGGGAAGGAAGGAAGTATAGGGTTAGAAATGCTAGTGGAATGTGATGGACATTATTATCCAAAGTACATGAATAAAGACATGAATATACTTTGGTATGAATATACTTTGTATACAACCAAAGATATGGAAAATTGTGCTCTATATGTGTAATAAGAATTGTAATGCATTCCGCTATCATATATAAATAAAAAAATAATTAAAAAGTTCTACTTACTAAAAAGCTTAAAAATACTTAGGCAAAAAGATTAATAAAAACATTTCAATATCTTGCTGTTCACAATAATGAGAAATTAAACTAAACGTCTAACAACAAGCAATTTAATAACTGGCACAAAATACTATACATCAATTTAAAACCATGCAGATCTACACCAGAAATGGAAACAAGCTTGAGATACATTATCCAAACTAGTCATAAAATGGCATGCATGATATTTATACTTTTTACAAAAATAAAATCACAGCTCTACTGAGATACTCAGGCAAAGAAATCTAGAGAACAAGAAAATTTTAATAGTGCTCATTACTCAGTATTAGAGGATTTTCTTCCTCATCTTTATTTTCTAATATATTATTTAATGTTTAAAAACACATATTTTAAAATTCTAAAAAAGATCATTACTTATATCCAATCTAGATCCTTTCAATCCTATAGTGTTCCTTTGGTTACTGTTTCATTCTTGTTTTGTTGTTTGTTTGTTTGTTTGTTTGTTTTTGCAGTACTAGGGATTGAACCCAAGGGTGCTCTATCACTGAGCCATATCCCCAGACATTTTTACTGTTTGAGACAGAGTCTTGCTAAGTTGCCCAAGATGGCCTCAAACTTGCAATCCTCCTGCCTCAGCCTCCAGAGTCACTGGGATTACAGGTGTGCACACTGAGCCAGGCTTGGTTAGTGTTTTGACTGTCTGCAGCAATGCCACTTGAGAAAGCCCTGATGATTTATGTGTCACCTTGGCTATGGTGCCCTGATTGAATAGTGGTCTAGATGTTGCTGAAAAGGTTATTTTGTAGATCTGAATAACATTTACAAGCAGTTAACTTTAAATAAAGCAGATTTCCCACAACAATATGGATGGCTCATTCAATGAGTTGAAGACCTTTTTTAAAAGCAAAGACTGAGGTTTCCCAGAAAAGGAATTCTGCCATAACATGATAACATAGAAACCCTGCCTGAGTTTTTAGGCTGTCAGGCTCCTCTACAAATTTCAAACTTACTATCCCCTTCCTAGTGCATGAGACAATTCCTTACAATAAACCCAGCTATCTCTCTCTGTTTTCCATACTCCACCCCTCTCCTATTGTTTGTTTCTCTAGAGAACCCCAACTGATACACCAGTGAAATCCCTAGGATTAAAACCCAACCTCTCCCCCATCTCTTATTACTTTAGCTTTTTTGATCCCACTAAGGGACCAAACAGAAGGGATGAAGGAAAACTCACACCCTCTACTTTCAACTACATTTTATGAAACATAAGCCAAGATACACCAACTGTCCTACCATAGGTTTTTAAAGCAGAATGTTCTTCTCTCTGAAGGTCTTCTAGCCAAACAGCAAGCACAGAGGAGTCTGCATTCCAGAGTAAGTCATTTACCTAGTAAGGAAAAAAAGGTCACTGGCCTTTAGCTACACATTTACCTCAAAATCTTTCCAACAGCTAAATTCCCTGCTCTCACACACCAACTCATCCCATACTACTTGAACTAATCCCCAGCTGTAAATTATCAACCAACACTACAGAGTACTTAAACAAATCTGTGAGATGTCATTAGATATAAAGGACTTAAAAATAAATGCATTATGCTTAAAGATAAAATGTTAATTGTGGAATTATGGTTATGTAATGAAAAATATTCTTAATGTTTAAAACTTTACATAATTAAAGATTACCATTTGATGTGTTTCTGCTTTAACAGGATTTTACTAGCACACAAACTGCTTAAAGTTTAAATGTTACAAATGATTACTGGAAAAATTATGGTTTTATCAAAAATAAAAAACAGCATTTCTGTTTCCTTTCTGTGTTTTATATAGGAGCAGAAATACTCTTCTTTTTTGCAAAGTCTCCTTGGAAAAACAATCTCTCTTTCATTTAAACAAAACAAAATAAATCAGTCACAGAAACCACTGCTTCTATTCCTATCTACTCTGGATGGAGCTTCCGTTTATACACTCCAATCAAATATAAGCTCCTCGACAGCTGAGGAGAGTCCTCTAAATTTAATTGGAAACAACTGACACCTACCTTGACCTCATCTTTGAAGAAAGGAAGTGTAAAGTGTCCATGAAGAAGTCCATTTTTCTCAAAAAACACAACATCCTGCTGGTTGGGTTTATCTTGTGTAGATGCAATCAAACTACCTGAGGGTCTTAAACCAAATCCAAGTGTCAGCATATCCAAGCTCAGCCAGCAGGCTCAAAACAAGATGACTTCAGACAAGAGAATTTTTTCAGTAAAAATCAATCAACAAAAATCCTCATATGTTAAATCCCTTGTGTCTCTTGTCTCTTTGCAAGTGAGTTACTCCAGTGTGGGGCTGCACCTGCCCAGGGAAAGGATACCTCTTCCTCATTTGCTCAAAGGCTCCATCTGCCTCCAAGCTCTACAGATTTAAATTGCACTTAGATGACATTCTTAATAACCAGTAAATTTTCTAAACCACTCCAAGTATACTGTCCTAAAAACTGTCATCTATTTTCTCCTTCAATGATGACGTCAGTAAATATTCTGTGCTTAGGCAGGTATTTTTTAAGACTTACAAACCAAAAACACCCCTTGTCTTATTCACATTTGTTTTAATTCAACAACACTTCTCTCTTGCTCTATTATCCAACACCACTCAAATATTGACTAAAAAAACATGATGTCTGAAACTCAAAGATCTAGTGGTTTTGCAGTAACAGAATGTCCTGAGAGATGCAGTATTTCTTTTACCTACAATTTACATGCAGCTGTATAGGACAAGCAAGAAGTGATGTGCACAAGAGCACTGGTCCGAGGAAGTAAACAGAAGGAAGGAGCCCAGACCCAGCCTGCAAGTTTTTCAGCAAAAAGATCCCTTGCTGTAGGAATCTGCACCAAGGAAGGGGCTCTTTTCCTAGTTTTCATAAAAGCTCCATTTGCCCCACAGAGCCAAGCAGGACTTCTCTTCTAAGCCCAATTTTGTTTTCTACAATGGCTTCACAGAGGCCCTAACCATAACCTTTTAGGAAGTAGGAAGGCAAAATACATGGGGCTTTGGAGTGATGAAACCTGTGAAGAGGCCAGAATCTATCAGTCATATCAGATTCAAAGACAGGCAAGGTGCAAGCCTATAATTCCAGCTATTTGAGAAGCTGAGACAGAAGGATTGCGAGTTTGAGGCCAGTCTTGGAACCTTAGCGAGACCCTGTCCCAAAATAAAAAATAAAAGAGGGCTGTGGATTTTGCTCAGTAGTGGAATACTCCTGGGTTCAATCCTCAGTACTATAGAAACAAAAACAAAAAGAAAATTGGACTTAATGGAAGAAAAGAAAAGAAGAAAACTAGATAGAGGTTTACAGCTAAATGAACAAAAGGTAAATATCCTTCTATGTCACAGAAACAACAACACTCAGTGGCATCACCACGCCTATGTTTCTAAGAAATTCTCTAAGAAAAAGTCCTGAGGTTTCTT
This sequence comes from Spermophilus citellus, assembly GCF_964194105.1. Lineage (NCBI taxonomy): Eukaryota > Metazoa > Chordata > Mammalia > Rodentia > Sciuridae > Spermophilus > Spermophilus citellus. The sequence goes on along the minus strand of NC_138183.1, from coordinate 24,752,812 downwards.
CTCCCACTCACTTCCAGGCCAAAGCTGGTCCCAGTCCTGCCACAGGCTCACTGGTTGACTGCAAAGCAAACTCTCGGTTCCACACTCTGACCTTGCGCGCCCCTGTGCGGGAGGGAAGTGGAGTCAAACACACTTAAAACATGAAGACAACGCTGACAAGTCACAACTTTTCACTTTCTTATAAATTAAGCTGTTGTGGTTTTATAAAGCAAATTAGGTTAATCTTATTAAAATTTTGTATCTAACAGGTAGGAGGCTGGCCAAGAAGGCCACAGAGGACTCTTCTAATTCTTAACTCTAAATTCATTTAACACCTACAGCAGCATATCTTTATCTCTTCTGTAAGACTAAAGGAAAAGGAAGACAAATTTCTATAATCTAAATACAGTTTAAAAAAAAATGTTTTGTTTAATTGAATTTATTTCCATACCTGTTTCTGGGCAAACAACACTCACAGCAAAAAACTGCCCATCTCCACGCCAGGTGACATGTGGTCTGTGGTCATCCCAGGGCAGCGCAGACTCATGCTAAACAGAGGAAGAAACACCACTATTACTGAGGGACTTTTGCAGGGCCTAGAATGAAACAACCTTCTGCCATTAGATATAAACCTTTCATATGAGTTGAAGCTATCTAGAAAAACAGCTTCAGGGAATCCTCAGGAAATTTTCTAGAAAGCTTTTAGACCCAGAAATCAACAAGAAAATACTGAATTCAAAAACAAAACAAAACCCTTCTTTGGGCATTAATAGTTATAGATCTAGATAATAAAAGCAATAAACTAAGGAACCTATCAGAAGACTATTCAAGGAAACAAATGCTGTTTGTCTAAATTTAACAGGGTAGAGTTTGGCTTCATTATGGTGTGAGCTTTACAACAGGGCGCAGAGAGTAAAGAAGGTGAGAGGAAGGTGGGCAGGCAAGAGCCACAGAGGTGGTAAAAGCAGCAACAAACAAGGAAGAAAACATTCTATGCTCTGCAACAGGAGGAAGAAAGGCCTCTAATGCCACAGGCATCTCACAGCAGCCCTTCTGAGTTAGTGGTACTGGGCACTAGGAGAGCAAGGCAGGGAACACACTGCGGGCTGGAGTAATACAACACAAAACCAAGCCATTCCCAGGAGTACTTGTATCTGACTAGTACATGGTTGGTTGGTTTTTTTCCCTTAAGATGGGGTTTCACTATGTTGCCCAGACTGCCCTCAAACTTCTGAGTACATGTGATCCTCCCACCTCAGCCTCTCAAAGTAGCTGGACAACAGGCACATACCACCACACCCAGCAAAATCCATGTATTTTGTTTTGTTTTCCGAAAGGTGGCTGTGAACTTTCAAACCAAGTTAAGTCCCTAGAAAGTCTTTAGAAACAATTCAGGAACAAAAGTTAGAGCTTTTGAACAGTATGTCAAATATTAGAATCCATTCTGGGTTTTTTCCTCTTATTATCTGAATCAATTTATGTCATTAATAAAACCTAATTTTGGCATTTTTAGGCAACTCTTGGTATCGTGGGTACCAAAAGTAAAATGTTTTCTACAGAATTTAACAGAGTATGGAAAGCTGCCTTATTCTGAATACTCTATTAATGTACATGGTTCAAAGTTCTTTAAATGTATTTTAGGAGTTGAGTAATCATTACCATAATCTAAATTTTGAATATTTTCATCACCCCAAAAAAGAAATCGCATGCTCATTTGTAGTCATTTTTTCCCTGCCCCCACAACTCCCGGTTCCTGGCAACCACTAATCTACTTTCTGACTACAGATTTATCTATTCTTAGCATTTATATATAAGTGGAACTATACAATATGTGGTCTCGTGATTGGCTTCTTGCACTTAGCCTATTTAAGAGGTTCATTCATGTAGTGGTATATATCAGTAAGATTATTTTAAAATCTAAAATATATGATCTTAGAAAATTATAGCATGTTTACTTGTTGCTAAGAGGAAAAAAACACACAAATGAGCAAGAACTATTTCTTTGGTTAAGTTCTTTCAACCCCTGATCCCTGCCCATTTTAGTCCTTCTGCAACATAATAACAATAACAACTAAAAAAAAAAAACAAAAACAAAAACAGAGTAACATAAAAACTAGTTGTCCTGATTTGGGTAACTGTAGATGTTTATCCTAAGGACACAGGTTGTGTTTCTGACCTTTAATAAACCTTCACTGATTCTAATGGATCAGCAGAGTTTTCAGAATGCTAAAGTAGATCCACCATTCACACTTTGCTTACAACTACTGTTCTGAAATAACACTTATGCTTTTAAGTTCTAAAAGTTATGTAACCACTAAAATAAGGACAGTAACTATTATCTCAGTGCCTAAACTCTGTCCTGTGCCATTTCACATACACTACTGCTTCCCAAACACAACCCATAAGGGATGTCCTTATGTCCATTTTACATATAATACCAATGATCAGAAATGTTTGAAAACTTGCCAAGGTCACATAGCTACTCAATGTCTAATAAAGACATATGCTACCTGTGGGGGTACCTGACAATATGCCATAAGATACACAGGGTATACCTTCTTGGCACATTGATTTTACTCAGTGGTAATATTTTAAAATTAATGCTCTTAAAAGTGTTTATATTGTATAAGTTTCTAAAACAAAATAGTTTCTAAAACCCTAATGTGATAGCAGGCTCTGAGGCTACTTCTCCAGGTGCCCCCAGCATGTACTATGTTCACATATGTTCTCTGATGGTCTCTACACTAGAAGATTGAAATGCAATGTTTGGGGCCATTAAGACACCAGTGTGTGAGCTTAAGAATGTTCTATTCCATTAAAAAGGAAAAAAGAGTTTCATCCAACAGGAAAAATACCTAGAAAAAGAACAAAAAAAGAAAGAAAGAAGAAAAAATATCAACATCTAGAGGAAAAGTATGAATACACACATGTGAATGATCAATAGTTAGTGAGGGATATCAGTCTCTCTGGAGAGGATGGGGAAGGCATCAGAAAAGGCTACCGAGGTGGCTTCATTTCTATTTGTCAGGTTCCTATACTTAAAAAATCATACAAAACAGCTGGCAACATGGGGGGGGGGGGAGGATCTTTATAAAGAGACTCACTCCATGAGGGTTCTGAACAGCTACAGGTTCACTACAACAAAGAGATCAGCCCATTTATTGGCCTCTAACTGGTGATTTGGGAGTTTTTGCTGGGCAGTAAAACTTCAATTTATTCCATTCAAGGTTCTTTAAACCATCAGATCAACCTTACCAATTGCATCTGAAAGGCTGCTTGCCTGCCTTCTGATCCATGGAACTGTGTCTCCTTCTTGCCCCATCCAACAGTGACAAACTTGCCTGCAGAACAATTTGTTCAGAACATGCAAGACAACCAATAAGATGAATGAAATAAAATAAAAGCAATTTATCATTCTTCACAAAGTTAGCTTCTGATAATTACTTGGATCCTCTAAGACCTCTCAATAAACTGACCAGCAATCAATACTGGAAAAAACCCGTGTTCCATTCATATACAGTGGTGATTTGTAGAAATTTGAAAGCTATTATTTTGGAAAGCATTTAACTATCACCTTATACACTCTAAGTTCCCTTTATGACACAAGACAACAACCTCACCCTCACTTAACACATAAGAAAAATGAAATATGAAGAATTTATACAATATGTCCATGGAAAACAAAGCAAAAAAACCCTCAAGAGCTGAGAATAAAATTCTAAATTCCAGCTTTAAAGTAACAAATGTATCCAACCTTCCTTCTGGTGGAAAAGGGCACTACAGATCTCAAATCCAGTTCCTCATACAGACTTAAAGACTGAGATCCCCTTATGGCAAAGCCAAAAATCAGAACACAAGTGTCTGCCATCCAGGGTGGGGTTCTTTCTAAATATAGTTTCTTTTATATAAAATATAAAGTCAGAATTGCTGAAACAAAGCAGCTCTTCTGTTTCTAGAAGTGTGATCCAGAATCCATCTACAAGAGGTAGTATGATGACGGACCTGAAAGCATCAGCCAGCTGCAGGACCCAATACTTCCCTCCTGCTGTTGATTCTGATTCTGATGAAGCAGGACTGTTCATAATTTCTGCAAATGATTGGTGAACATGACCGTTTCCTGTCTGCTTTGCATGGGCTTGTTCCAGCACTACAGTCATCAAAACACACCCTGGTGCCGTGTGCAAAGATCAGTACTTATCCTAGTGCACACCCGTGGGCTTCTATCTGCAAGTTTCCACAGAGAAGTAAAGGACCAAGGAGTAAAGCAAGAGAACTTTCCCAACGGGATCAGACAACAAGAGATGGGATTACAGCAGGGACCTGCAAGTTACAGCCTAACAACTGCATCACAGACAGACTACTGGGACACAGCTGCACTTTATTTTTGTCCACCACTGCTTTTACATTGCAACAAAAAGAGTTGAATAGTTGCAACAGATTGTAAAGCCTGCAAAGCTAAAAACATGCTAACTCTTGATAAAACAAGTTTGTCACCCCCTGGATAAGAGGGGTTAGAATTTTATTCTCTTCCCTTCCTTCTGCTATCCTAACACCTACACACAATATCAACACTCCTTACCCATTTTTTAATTATCCATAGCATCAAACACACTGTTGGATTCATACTACCTACTAAAAAGTTGTTTCTGAACATACTGTTTTTTGAATAACTAAATAAGTAGCAGTTGTCTAAATATTTCTCAACTTGATGGAGCAAGAAGGAATGAGGTTAGACCTAAGCAACAGTTGAAATGCCTTCTCCCCCAAAACCTCTTGTCAACTGGGCTCCTTCCAGTAGGCCAGAGCTTCTTTTTCTCAATACGCATCTCCTCTCACCTCCCTCCTACAATAGTCACACAGCCTCAAAGCCTAAATTAGCTTGGCCAGATCTTTGCAAGAAAACAATTTGATTGTGTTCATGAAGTTGTAAATACAGATCTAGTAAAAACAAAAATTTAAATCTTCTCTATTTAAATCTTCTTTGATTACCTCATTAGTTGTCAAATCTTTAACATCAAAATGAGTTTTAGTATAGCTAATACTAGGGTAATAATACCAGCTTACATGTATCCCACCTCTCTTGTTTTTTTCTCCCCAAAACTGTACTCTAGAAATGCTCTCCTTATTCTAGCTTTAGACAGACCCTTTCAGCTTAAGCCTTTCCTAGGGTTAGAGCAACAATTATCTAGGTGACCTTAGGCACAGATTTCCATCTCCTGGATTATCAACAAGGCCAACCCTCAGACCTGGAGAGGCACCACAGTCAGCCTTTTAAGATCTGAGATGTGCTGAAGGAACAAGGCTTAGATCTTCACTTTGTTGAAGATCTAAGCTGTACAGTTTTTCAGGCTTATGATGTGGCTATTAGTGTAAAAGTAAATGACTAAAACTGAGGAGGAACTTTAGGTCACAATATGTTCCCAAGTTGTACTCACTTTCACCAAAATCATCCTGGTGGATTTGCTGCTCCATGATTGGTTCAAAGTCTCTTGTCATCATAATCAAGGTCTGTTGACCTTAGAGGGGAACAAACAAGAATGATTTTGTTTTCATGTAACAAATTGTCATTACACAGGCATCTGTGGCACTGTACGCTAAACCAAAATGGAGGAGGAGTTATAGTCAGAAGCAGGCAGAGAGAATGCATACAAAAGTTTTTGACTAACAAAAAAAAGCTTATCAGTCACCTGGTGCTTATCCACAGATATTCATGTTTGTAAAACTGAATACAAAAGTCCACACAACCCCTGCCACTGATTTCAACGTTCCCAGCTTCCAGACATCTCTTCACTATCTACCTCAGCAGTTGACACTGCTTTGCCATGCTCATCTGGAACAAAGAGATTCAAGGAAAAAAACCAGGAGCAAAAAGGGGTTTTTAGACTCCATTTACACCAACTCTTACTCATGGATTAGATTAAAATAAATAATGTTGAGGGCTGGGGTTGTGGCTCAGCGGTAGAGCGCTTGCCTAGCACATGCGAGGCCCTGAGTTAGATCCTCAGCACCACATAAAAAAATAAATGTATTGTGTCCAACTACAATTTAAAAATATTTTTAAAAAATAAAAATAAAATAAATGTTGAAATTTTTAACTGCAACTGTGGACTCGGTAGCCACCACAGGCTTCATGACTTGTTTTCTATTCCTAAAGACCAAAAAATGTTATTTTAAACACCTTTTTATAACTATACAGAGATAAAACTTAAGTCAGAAAAACATTCACTCCACACTATAACACAGGCATCACTGTTCAGTTGGGCGCCAAAGACCAACTCACCTGTGGCAAGAAGCACCAACTCTTGGTCAGGACTCCAGCTCATGACAGAGATGCCACTGGCCACACTCCCAACACATTCCAACTGCAAAGAGGAAAATTAAAAAGGGAAGTTAGAACACTAGGTTTGTTGGATAAATTTACCTTCGTATGCTTGTTTTTTGTTTTGATTGAGGCCATAGTAGGGACACTAGATGAAGGAAAATTTATCCAACAAACATGTCTTCAGCAACCAGAATGATATTAGGCACAGGAGTTAAAGTGGACATCCCTCTTCCCCAGAGCTGTCTCAGGAGGGGGAGAACACCATGACTCTAGGTCTCTAGGAAGCAAAGTGGGTCTCAGAAGGAATGACAAGCAGCTCAAAAGAGTCCAGCAAAGTTTTTTGTGAAGTTCAGAGTGACAACAAAAGGAGAAGAGAAAGATCAGGAGGAAAAAAACAGTGTTGAGACACAAAGGCATAAAGGGCAGTCAAAAATCAACAGTTCCCAGAGCCTAAGGTCCACATCTACATAGGAATGAGGGAGGCATGAAGGTCAAAGGCAGCATGGGGAACAGGGAATTAAAGATCTTATAAGGCAATGAAAAACACAGACTCAACTTACAGATAATCAAAAAGTCACAAAGGGACATGAAAGGCCCCATTAAGTGGAGATAAACAGAGGCTAGTTATCAGGAAAAACTATACAAACCATTTTGAATGTTAACACCTACATTTTAAATATGAGAAATATAAAACTGTGATAGCTTTTGATACTTTTCACCATGAACTAAACATAAAGCTTATTAATAATGTTCTAAATGCAGTGATTAAAAATAAAGATGCCATATTTAGACTGCAAGGGTTCAAATTCCAGTCTGATCACTATGTGATCGTAGCCTCCTTATGAAGTTCACGGTGCCTCAATTTCTTCTTCTGAAGACTAGGAAACAACAATCTACCCCAGAAGGCCAGAGTAAGAACAAAGAAAGTTTTACATGAAAAGCACTTGAAAAAGTGCTTTTTTTTTTTTTTTTTTTTTTGCAATTGCACATTGCAAATATTTAATATATATAAGCTGGTATTATTACCCTAGTATTAGCAATACTAAAACTCATCTCAATGTTAAAGAGATAACAACTAATGAGGTAATCAACGATTTTAAAAGCTGAGGTGATTGTAATTAGAATCCTTGTAGTTAAAAGGTTAAAATGGAAATTCAGAAATTTGACTTCATGGTAGAGAAAGAAGCAACTCGTTGAAATCTATCTCTGCTGGTAGTCTTAAAATATGCCTGCAGTGACAGTATATCACTATAGTGCTTGTAGTTCAGGGACTCTACAGATAGTCCACCAAAATTTATAATAGAAAATATTTCAGACTTCCTAAACTGGGAAATAAAAATTAGAACCCAGGATGAAATTCTGACCACAGAATTTCAACAATACACCATACAAGAATGGTCAGTTTTTATGTATTTAAGTTCTAATTCAGAATGACCCAATTGTTTTGATCAATAGATGCAGCAGACAAAACTGAATTTTTTAAAAATCCTGAAATATAGCTAAAGACTTTTCTTATACAAAAAAATACACAATGGGAAGATTCTAATTTGCAAAGGCTTAAATATTATCACTATGGATTGAAAACCTCAACACAAGTAACTCAGTTGGGGATGCTTGTGATTTCCTCCTCACTGGACTCTTCTCACCTGGTGTGTGCCGAGATTGCAGAGTATGACGTCTCCAGAGGCTGTTGCCACACACACAGATTCCTGATCCAGCAAGTCCTGAATACCAACAATGCAGCCACTTCCATCCTCAGGAAGAAAGCCTTCTGCCACCAGAGGAATTTCATTTTTCACCTTTCACCAAAGCAAACACATAAGCAAATTAACATAGTCTACTCTGGAGAACAATCATAAGTGCCAGAAATAAAATATTTTCTAATGCTTCTTTCATAACATAAAAGTTTTATTAAAAATTTGTTTCTAGATTAAAGCCCAAACTTTCATTTGAGAAATATTACAACTCTATCACCTTTAACAAGAAAAACAGGCAATACGGCCTTCTTGCCAAACACAAAACAAACAAAAATAAGAAATATGGTCTCTTTTAACGTGTCTAATAAAACACCAAACCAAATACTGTGGCTTTTCTCTTCTGGTATTAGGAATAAAACTCAGGGCCTTTGTGCATGAACTGGGCTTTATCCCCAGCTCCATAACTCTGGTTTTCTAAGACTTCTATAATAAGGGGAAAAAGCAATACCATGTAATTTCCCAAAACACATAAATAGCAAAATATAACAAGGGAATATATCAAAACTAACTCACGCAACCTTCAGAAAGTTATACAGTAAAATCCAGCGCTGAAGATTGGGATTTAGCTGGCCCAAACATATTTTTAAAAAGTACCATAGACAGGGCCTGGGAGTATTGCTCAGTGGCAGAATGAGTGCTTAGCATGCAGAGGCCCAGGGTTCAACCCCAGCACCACAGAATAATAAATAAATAAAATTAAAAAGTTCAAATTTTCCTGTGCATTCTTAGGTGAAAACCACTGCTATAATAGTTCTCACACAGTAGAAAGGGTAAAAGGGAGGCAGCCCATGTAAAATATAAAGTAGCTTAAAATAGTAGCAGAGGTTACTATTTAAGTTATATCTAGTATGCTATCTATAAAAAACAAATGGAATGTTTATTAAGGAAGATGTAAATTCTATTAAGATATAAGACTATTTGGGGGAAAAAAGTCTGAAAGAAAACAAATTAAAGATCATGTCAAATGCTAGCATTTTCCATCAATAACTTACTTCTCTTGTGACTGGATCTACTTCTATCAGTCCACGTTCTGAGCCAATGAGCACTGTTCCTTGCTCAGTTCGGAGAGAGAAGCACTGAGGTTTCCCTGGTGCTTGAATATCCCTGAACTCCAGAGTCCGAAGCAACTTTAGATTTCGCATGATGAAGCAATGCTCAAGAGGAAAATACAAACTTCCCTTGATGAAGCATTAATTCCTAAAAGAGAAAGGAACAGCTTAACAATGGCAAATGATCACACTCACATAAAGTCTAATGATTCCGGTGGGGTAGAGAAACAGTAGAAAGAACAAGCAAGAGAGAAAACTTCTCTGAACATGCATCTCCGTGCAGATGTGGGGCAGCAAACTTACTGCAGAGCTCTGGTCTACAAACTGGGGGATTCTGAAACCTATTTTCTGCTCTCACTCTGTAGGAAGGCCAAGAGTCTCAACTTCAGTTTTTTTCTTGAAAAAAATATTTAAATATCATTTACTCCTAAGGAAAGTGGAAAAACACAAAATAAATGGGAAAACATTTTATTTTTGCATATAGAATATATTTATAACCTGACAGATTTATGAAGTTATAAGGAAAAAAAGATATCCCGTTGATTAGAACGATATAAAAATCTATGTATGAGGGCTGGAGATATAGCTCAGTTGGTAGAGTGCTTGACTCGCAAGCACAAGGACCTGAGTTCAATCCCCAGCCACACACACACACACACAAACTATGTATGCATACTGGCAATTGAAAGGAATCTGTAATAAAACAACTTTCATATTCACCAAGACACATTTACTAGTAAACTGCTTTATATACACAAAAAATAAAAATTTAAATAAAAGCATTTACTGCTTTCGAGTAGAAAAGAAAATATTGTGAAATGACAATTTGCTTAAAAATGATGACCAACATCTTGAAACATTTGATGGCCAGATGGAAATACTTAAAGAAACTTCATTTTCCTGGCCAAGCTTTTACCAATGCAACAGAAAAGATGAGAAAAAGCATGCTAAATATGACATCTACTTTGGCAAAATCAGACTTTCTTTAACACTCAACATTATCTAAGTAGGGAAAAAATATTAATGTGCTGGGTATTTATGCTTCAATCCCTTTAAGGGTTATGACTGAAGTCTGTACATGTTAAGGATGACAATTACACAGGTCACACTGGCCTGTCACCTTAATCCAAGGTGAATTCTCTCATTTGGCATCTCATGCATATGACACTGCAAGAATAAAGATGAATCAATCCTTATGGTATTAGGCAGATGTCAAGTGTAATAGGAATAATATAATATATGAGGATTAAGAGAAAGCAAGATCATACATGGTGAGAACCAAAGCAAATAATGGCTTTATTACATTTTGGTGACGTTATATTCAAGAACTTCTGAAAATTACTTGAACCAAATGATACCATGCAGGTTTTTCATTTAAACATAATTACATAGGGTATGGGTTTTTCCAATCATAAAAATCACATCTTTTATCTTTCAAGATGGCCACTGGCATACAACTGAAAGGCAGATGTGAGAAGAGAGAATGCATGGCAAAGGAAGTAAGCCAGGTACAGAGAACAGATAAGGACAGGCAACAGAGGCCACTGTGCAGAGTGTCCTAGTGGGTTTACACACTGGTTTATCTGATACTCATGCTATCACCTCTTAAATGGGAAGTTAAAGCAAAAGAAAATGACCGATTTTTTCCTATTATCTTGTAGTTCCTGTCACTTTCACCCCAGTAATGGGCCCTCACCCTTTCAGGGGCCTTCTATCCCCCTCCCCATCTCTAGCACTCCCAGAATCAGCCTCATCAATTCCAGCCCCAGAGGCAGAAGCATCCCTCAGGCAGGCCTCACCCACCTCCAGGCCTCTGAAATCCAAACCAGGGGCATCTCCTTGGAGTTACTGAGTTAGACACCTCAAGTCTGAGGCTTTGCAGTGCCTTTGTGCCAAGGTTTAGGACCTGATGTCTCCAGCACTGTCCCTTGTTTTGACCCCCGACCTAGCTGCTTCATTCAGCTTACCTTTTGTCACTGCACTGCTAATGTCACTTTTGGTTCCTTCAGCAAGCATTTAACTAATTCTTCACATTCAATGCTCCTGAAATACTGTATGTTTTCTACTTTTCTGACTGAACCCTGACAAACACAGCAAACAACTAGGGTTCTGTGATCACCATGTTTTCAAAATCAGTGAGTTCACAGCTAGCCAAAGCAAGCTCAACAATCCCCTCCACCCTAATCCCTTTAGTCTGAAAACAAACTTTCTGAAATTTCCCACCCACCATCCTGCTCCCTTACTTTTCAGAGGAAGACATAACCCCTGTTCTTTTAAGACTAGGAAAGGCACAACCTCCAAATGCCCCAGGACCTTAGCATGTTAGTACTCTTTGACATCTGCAACCTCCAACTCCCATGCCTCCACAGATTCAACTTATTCCAGCCCTTCAAACTGCTAATGATCCCTCCACAGCACTGATCAACCCTGGATCTCCGAATTTTCTGAAAGCTCCTTCATTTTCTTCCTTTGCCCTTCACCTACCAATCTCTGGGCTAATCACTGTACCCATGACTACAAGTACTAAGTAGATCGCTACTATGACGATCAGATAGACTAAATACCTAGTCCTGACTGAACTTGACTCAATTTCTTGAAACCCACATTGTTAAGCCCATGTTGTTATCACAAGCATATCAAAAGCAATGTGAAAAACGAAGGGCTTGTTATTCTTCCACAAAACAATTCATCCTATTTTGGGAATTAGCGTTTTTGCCCTGTCCCCATGCTAAAATACCTTATGCTACGATCCGGGTTTGTGACATCAAAACTCTCTAAGTGCTAGGATGTGAAGATAAAGATTACAGTCACTGCCATAACTGTTTAGCGGGGAAAGGGGGAGTAAGCCACATAGTATACCACACTGGATGGAGAAGCACAGGAGACACTACTTACACTTACACACACACACACACACAAGAAAATCTCAGACGCGAGAAGAGGACCCGCAGCACAATTCCCGAACCTCCAGTAACCACTGCCTCCCACCGTTGATCAATCAATTCACCTTGGGCAGTTATTATCTACTCCCTGCAAAGAATCCGCAGGCTGGGTTGAGCGCAGCAGAACAGCAGGAAGTCCCGCCCAGGCTGCGACGCCCCGAGGCGCCCCAGATGGCCGCGGGGGGGAAGCCTGCAAGAGAATTCAAGGCTCGAAGGAAGAGGTAGCCCACGCCACACTCGGCTCCTAGTCTGCAGCGGGCCTCGACGTGCACAGCACCGGGAAGCCTCGGGGCGGACAGGGCCCGGTCCCACGCCGCAACTCCAGATACCGCGCACGAACGCTCACCTACGCGGCGTTCCGAGGCCCACAGTGTGCGCACGCCCTCCGTCCGGGCAACCGAGCTCTCGCGGCGCACGCTGACCCTCTCTCAGTGATCACCCGACCTCAGGTGTACACGCTATAACGTGGCTGAGCAGCAAACACTGCGACCAAGACTCAGGAGCAGGGCGGCGCGGGAGTGACGTCACGCGGCGCAAGGGGCGTGGCCATGCCGGGGGTGGGGCGGCGCCTCGGATCAATAGCCGTGGCCTTCTCTGAAGGAGTTGGAGCATTTCCGCTGGCTTCCTTCCTCTTGCACCTTCTGTTTTACTAGATCCCCAACTTGACAATGGAACCCACGCACGGTAATTGACAGTGGGCGGAGCCCGTGGGCTAGGGAGCAGCGCACGTGCGCATCACGCGAGCCGCGCGCCGGAAGGACTTCTCTGGCCAAGACCTGCGGAGAGGAGCCTCAGGTCGGGGGCCACGACACGGAGAGTCGCCATGGCTACAGAGCCCGCGACTTCGGAGCCCGCTGTGCCGTCGCTCGTGGATCGTTACTTCACTCGCTGGTACAAAGCGGGTAAGTGCGGGAAGAGGGCAATCTCCGCTGCGCCACTTCGGCCTGATGCTGCGGGGACTACTGCGACAGATCGTAAATCACGCGCGCGTCCTGGCGCTTCCTCCCAGCATCCGAAGGAGCCGGACGTTAATGCTCCCCTCTAGGCCGGGGCAATGACATTTGCAAAGACTTGGAAGCCTGAAATACAGCCGGGCGCTGTTCTAGGTTTGGCGACTGCCCTGCAGGCTCAGTGGGTTGCTTGTTAGACAATGCGCAGGCTAAACAGGTACTCCAGGCTGTTAAACTCCTTGAGTGCCAGGGGAACTTGAGGGGCTATAGAAAGATAGATTCTATAGATCTTATAGAAAGTAGCCAGTTCCTTAAAACTAGCAGTAGAGGCAGAGGGATGCAAACATGCAGAATCTACAGTTTTGTTGTCCGCTGGTATTGTCCATTTTGCCATACAGAAGCAGGCATTCCTGTGGTAGTGCTTTGTGTAACCTGTAAACACCAGTGGGAGGAACATCACTGGGGACTCTAACCTAATCCCTACTTTCTCCCTTTCGGTCAGGAGTAATGGGTGTCCTCATTTATATTGTAAAGGTCGGGCGAGCGCCGTAGGAAGAGACCACCAAGAGACTGTCTCATGCAACAGCAAAGGGTTTATTGGGGGTCCAGCATGCTGGGTCTCAGAGCTCACTTGAATAGAGCAAAGAGAGAGAGCCCTGAGAACAGCTTAAGCAGAGCTTATATACCTTTCTTGGAGAGAGCAGGGAGGGTGGGTGGTTTGCCTGCAACTGAGTGAGGGAGTGCATTCTGCAGTTTGGCAGTTGGGGACAGCACATTCTGGGAACAAGATTAGCAAACAGTTCTCAAGATTTCAACAGTGTTTTGTTAAGCATACAGAAAAACTGAGTGACAAGTACCTATTTTATTAACCTTTCAATATTATAGCATGTTTTTCTATTGGTCAAATTTAGGGTAAACAGCCATCCTGGTTCACACAGTATTGAGGGATTTCCTGGAATGTGAGACTTTCTCTGCTAACATCAGGATAGTTTCAGAAATCACCACCAAAAAATAAATAAAACAAACAAAAGGCCAATGTAGGATAAGGAATGTGACACTAATTGTATTTCTTTAACAGAAATAATGGGTATAATCATTTTAAAGTGAGGACAAAAGCTAGACGAAGCAGGGGTTTATCACCTTAACATTAAATAAGTGATTCTTGTGGGTCTGGTTCCATTTAAATACTTTAAAAAAAAACTTTATTTTTTTTTTAATTGATTATCTTCATAATTAATTTATCTCAGTGAAACAAAAAAAGTATCATGTAATGGTAGTAAATATTGATTTAGCAACCAACAAACTTTTTTACTCTTCTAGATGTCAAAGGAAAACCCTGTGAAGATCACTGTATACTACAGCACTCTAACCGGTAAGCCAGTCAAAAATTATAAATTATCAGACATTTTCTTTTTTCCTGGTATTTAACCTGGTATGGTCTTGGATTAAAGAGCTTATTAGGGCTGGGGCTCAGTGGTAGAGTGCTCACCTAGCACGTGTGAGGCTTTGAGTTCAATCCTCAGCACCACATATAAATAAAGGTATTGTGTGCAACTACAACTAAAAATAAAATAATTTTTTTTAAAAAAAAGCTTATTAGGGCTGGAGATGTGGCTCAGCGGTAGTGCGCTCGCCTGGCATGCATGTGGCCCAGGTTCGATCCTCAGCACCACATACAAACAAAGATGTTGTGTCCGCCGATAACTAAAAAAAAAAAAAAAAGCTTATTAAATGAACATCACCAAATTACCTTCCACTGTGTTGAAATGGTATTATTATAGGAGTTTGGTTGGCAGAAATTGAACATATAATTTTGATTAACTAAACACTCAAATGGAACACATCTTCAGTTATCTGCTACCTAAAGTAGCCGCTGCCAGACCATGGAGACCATCACAGTAGAGGCATGT
>NC_138183.1:24643136-24737703 GCF_964194105.1 Spermophilus citellus | reverse complement strand
ATGGGAGTGCATGCAACAGTAATCTTGACATCACAAACAGATGTACCAAAATGTGGTATTAATTTAGGGGTTACAGGATAATAGGTAAATCATTTTCATGTGGCTATTTAAAACTCTTTTCCGAATTTCTCTTAAATGGCATATTTTAAAATTTTATTTGTTTTTAAACTTTTTGCAGGACTGGAGATGGAACCCAGGAATGCTCTACTACTGAGCTAAATCCCCAGCCCTTTTAATTTTGAGACAGTCTCGCTGAATTGCCCAAACTGACCTTGTAGGAACTTGCAGTCCTCCTGTCTCAACCACTTGAGTTGCTGGGATTACAGCACACTCAGCTTGTTATTTTTTTAAATTAGAAAAATCCCCTCTTCAGAAAGTCTGAGTGATTAACCCTGATAAAGAGGTTTCTTTATTAAGTTCTAATGTTTTTACAATAGGTAGGAATCTTTTTTTAATATTTATTTTTTAGTCTTAGTTGGACACAATACCTTTATTTTGTTTATTTTTATGTGGTGCTATGGATCGAACCCAGGGTCTTGCACGTGCTAGGCGAGTGCTCTACTACCGAGCCACAACCCCAGCCCCTAGGTAGGAATCTTAATGAAATTAACTTGAACACTATGGCTATCATACCCTGTCATGTTGAATTTTATATTATTATTTGTGGTAGATTTTCCCACATTTTGAAATCTTTACACATGACTATTTGTAACTTTCTCATTTACAGTTGAGAAAATATATTATTAGTCTTGTTTTAGTCAGCTTTTTCACTGCTATGATCAAAAGACCTGATAAGAATAATTTTAAGGAAGAAAAGTTTATTGGGGGCTCATGTTTTTCAGAGTCTCAGTCCATAGATGACTGATTTTGATGCTCTGGACCCATGGCAGAAGGGTATAAAGGAGGAGAGCAGCTCAGGACATGGCCAACAGGAAGCAGAAAGAGTCCACCGGAAACAAAATATATACCCCAAAGGCATGCCCCCAGTGATCCACCTCCTCCAGCCACATCCTATCTGCCTTCAGTTACCACTAAGATCCCCATCAGCAGATTAATGCACTGATTAGATTAAAGTTGTCACAACCCAATCATTTCACCTCTCAACTTTCTTGCATTGTCTGACACAATCTTTTCCAGGACATCTAATATCTAAAGAGTAACAAGTTTATAACTAAATTACCTATTATCACATATAGCTTAGTCAATTGTTTAGTGTAAGATTGGTTCCAAGCACATAGTAGGCACTTAGTATGTAAATGTTTGAATACATGAATGGTTTCCATGTATTTTAAGTGATTTTTATTTAAATTAACACCAGTTTCAGATGTAGATTGTATTTTAACACTGAGGGCTGCCTCTCAAAGGAAAGTGGAATGTATATCAATTAATCACCTCGTCCTTCTCATTTCCTAGGGGGCACAGTTTCTAACAGAACTTGCACCTCTGTGTAAGATTTACTGCTCAGATGGAGAGGAATATACCATATCTAGGTGAGTAACTTTTTAACCACAATTTAGGGGAAAAGCCACAAATACCGTCATTTACTTAAGGAGAAGTAACTATAAAAATTTGTTGTTTCTTAAAAATAGTTCTTTTTTAAACAGTTGTGTTAGAGGACGGTTGATGGAAGTGAATGAGAACATTCTCCACAAACCATCTATTCTTCAAGAAAAGGTAAAAAAGAGGAGGAATCAATATCCCATTCATGTACCTTTCTTCAGCCCTTTGAATCATTTGACAGTATTAAATATTCTGTTTCTTTTCCAGCCATCTACTGAAGGCTACATTGCAGTTGTGTTACCCAAATTTGAGGAGAGCAAAAGCGTAACAGAAGGGTTACTGACACAAAAACAATACAAGGAGGTCGTGGTGAAACGCATTAATGCCACAACAGCTACATCATGAGGATTGAGATGGAGTGAAAAGTGCTGTAGGACACTTACCCACCCTGGCCTCAAAACGTCAGTGCACTAAAGGAGGAAACCCAGAGTATGTGAAGCATACTCAGCACCCGCCATCAGCTAGGGAGGCCTAATCCTTCCTGTCACCTAGTTTCCCTTTTGTCTTCATCCTTCAAGATCTGTCCTGCCTGGGACTCACTGTGTTGTGTCTATCAACTGACAAGCAAGGGATGTTTTTCTGATTAAAAACAACAAATCTCTTTCAGGAAAATTGGAAAATGGAAAAATTTTAGGTAACCAAGTAAAAGCAATTTACCTACCGTATCTATGACATAGAGGAATACATGCCATGTATTTATCATTATTGCCTGAGTTTTCTGTCAGTTTAATATTTTTATTTTAGTTGTAGGTGGACACAATATCTTTATTTCATTTTTATGTCTCACACATACTAGGCGAGCACTGCACCACTGAGCCACAGCCCCAGCCCTCAGTTTAATATTTTGAAAAAAGGTACCCAGCCTTTCTTCAGTAACATTACCAAAAAGTCTCATCCCATCCCTTTGGCTTCAACTCCTCTGCCTTTAGGTTGTAGAGAAAAAACTGAAGTGCTAAGTATATCTTCTTGGCTCCCTCTGAAGATGGGCCTCCCCTCTACAAGGAATGAGATCTCTAACACTGACTTCTTAAATTGCAGACACAAAAAAGGCTTTGCTGGAGCTTTCCTAGCAAATGGAAATAGGACAGTGTTCATCTGGTTCTTGCAATACGTACGTTGTAGTTCACTCAGTCTCACACATTTTAGGTACAGTTGATGTCTAGCACAGAAATGACAGAATAGTTCGCCCAAAGGCATAGATGCCTTTGAACCAGAATAAAGAATTTCACAAACTAGGGGGAAAAAAAATCCCACTGAATGTATGGTTTAACTTTGAGCTGGGGGTGTTGCTCTTTGGTGGAATGCTTACCTAGTATGCATGAGAACCTGGGTTCAATCCCAAGCACCACAAAAAACAGATTATATACTAAATTTACACAATTTCAAAAAAGACCTTCACATCTTATTTAAGGTATGCAACACATACATAGATATATAAAGGGAAAGAAAAATCACATGATGTGTAGGTTCCGTTGGTTCTTTATCCTCTGATGCTGTTGAAATCATGCTGTCCCTTTCCCATCCCCACTCACTTCCATGAGAATATTCTCAGGTATCTAAAAGAGTATTTTGTAAATAAAACTTTAAAATTATTTTTAGTTCATAAGAAAAATGTCTTTAAACCTGAATGTCAACATGACTGTCCTCTATATATGACCCCCGACAGGTAGCAACTCCTACAGTGATTGTGCTGAGCTGAATATATAAGCCCAAGCCAGGAGATCCCCACCTCAGCATAAACACTGGTTCTTGAAGTCTTCATACAGCAATACTAGAGACAGGACAACTGGGTGTCTTATTTTACAAATAACATTATATCATTCAATTTTTATTATAATTTGAGACTTTTTGATTTCACAGAATAAAAATCATGCTTGATGACTTGATTATTTAAATAGGTATTTTATGAAGGTCACTAACAGCTGAGTGCATCCCATCCGCCCCCCCCCCAATGACTATAGTAAAAATATTTGACAAATACCAACTAGCTAGTTGGTGACAAAATGATTTTTTAGAATCTTTTGTGAACGTGGATTGTGTTCACTGACACAGATAAAGATCATGATCATCAGACCAGCTCATATCTACTGCCTTTTGCAATTGATGACATGACTGATTTCAAAATGAATTTCAAAGTGTTGGGGTATAAGCTGACACCATTCCAAAACAGCGTTAACTGTATAGTATCACAGGGAGAAAAACCCATAAACCAGATCCTTCAATCAAAGATCCATCCCACAAAAACAGAAAAAGCTTCAAACACTAAAATTAAAAATACTCAAAAAAGATGTTTATTTGTTTTATGATGAACATTACCATGCCACATATATAAAATATATTATTATTCAAAATTTAAACAGTTCATTGGTTCCAGTGTCCTTTTTACCTGCCATTCTGCCAACTAATATGGGTAGTTAGAAATTGTTTTATAAGCCAATAAGAAAGACTGAGGATTCCACCTAGTAGGGCACATTGACCAACTATGCTAGAACTAGAACCAAAAGAGTTACCTTTGGCTGGGAGTGTAGCTCAGTGATGAAAGCTTACCTAGCATGCACAAAGCCCTGGTTTTGAGCCCCAGCACTGCAAAAAAATTTAAAAATCCATCTCCTCCAGGAGTTGCTCAGGGTTTTGTGAGTGACTTCCATTACCTGCCTTAGAGAAGGGACACATGGCATAATAACCCTTACACTGAAATGCTTGTTAGAAAACAACTGCCACTAGCATGGGGGGTCTGCTGGGGCATCCAAGGGGCCCCTGTCATACCTGGACAGGGAATGAAGGAAGAGTCCAAAGGTTAAAGGAAAGCCCTGTGTTCACTCAGGTTACTGTATATTTTCTCCTGAAATTGGGGTTCTAGAGAATAAGCTTAAATAAAATAGTTAAGGTACAACATGCCAAAGTTGAGCCCTTATTCAAAATAGCTTCTTTGGATTGGACTCAACTGTCATTAAGACAGTCGGGGATATTTGGTTTAATGTTTAAAGAACATTATTAATGCAATGTCACATTTTAAAATTGTACTGCAGTTAGAATTCTAGCAACTACCGTGGCATTTATTAGTTGTCAGAAAGCATCACAATCTGAAGATCAGAAAATAAAGCAAGATTTCAGTGCTGCTTTCATTATAAAACTGTTGAATTTCTGAAAATATAAAGAGTCATTTGCTTCTTAAAAATGTCAGCTTTGCCACATGATGTTCCAGAGATCTGGCCCCAGAGCTTCTCAAGTTTTTATGTCCACAGCGTCTTTATTTGTAACCGAGACCCATCTGTTATTTTCCATCTGAAGCTGGAAAAGTTAAGACAATTAGTTTCTGCTTTACTTGAAACAAAAAATTTAAAATTAAGTAGTAACTATTATTTTCTTTTGCATTTTCCTTTAAGCTAATAAAGTGAGTTTAATATAGAAAACTGCCTCACCTTCTTCAGCAATTTGTAGCAAAGTGAGAGAAGGTGGACCAAGAGAGCCATCATGGATCTTGTCTTTGTAATACACTTATCAACCTACAGTGACAAAAAGCATGCAAATTAGATTCCAAAACTGGTACTTCTAAAACCTTTATCATTTATTTGGTTTTAAAGTGATAACATTTTTCCACTGTGGAAATCTAACAGATTGAGAAAGGTATAAATGTATGATCAGACTTGAAGTGCAGAACATAGGGCAAGGTTTGTTGCCCAGATCTCATGCCTGTTTCATGAACCCCAGGAAGAATGGGTGGAAAAGCAATTCATCTACCTCCAGCTCTTTAGGAATTTTTTAAAGAGCTCTAAGTAGGGGCAGGGAATCCCCCACTTTATAATTCCTCCTGCTCTGCTCTGTGGACATAAGCCTACATTTTCTCAGATAATTTATGGGAGCCCAGACTCAGGCGTTTGTGCCTTATGTGAGGCCTAGGGTAGCTGCTCTGTGTTATGGAATTAATCTATGTCCAAAAAGCTAATTTAATTGGTTAGCCTGTTCCTTGGGGTCAGTTATAACAGCAGATAATAAATGAGTTTTTTCAGTCAAGGAATGAAAAATGGAAATTAGCCTTCTATATCCTACTTTATTTTAAAAAAAAGGGTCTGGAGTAACTTGATGAAGAACAGGTGTACAAGTTTCTCAAGTGTCTCCCTGAGTAATCCCCCTCTCTTTTACCTTTAGAAACATTTTATTCTGCAAAGATGCTTTAGTTACTGTCTGGAGCTGGTGGCATAGAGGAATTAACTTGTTTATTTCCAGAAGAAGCATAAGCTTGTCATCATCTTTCAGCTGAAATATAATTTAGGAAGTTACAACAACCCCAACAAAACTGCATCTTCTAATACTTTAAATACCTTTATATCTTAATATACTCCCAAAGTGGGTATACATGATACCACCACCAGTACTAGATAGGGAGAAGGCAGGTGTTACCTGTTTTGAAAAAGCTTGTATGCTTGAAGTAAGCTTTAAACCCTCCGCAGCAAAAACCTGGTAGAATGAAAACAATCACTATTTTAGATCGATGTCTTATGGGTTGGTAAGAAATATACACATTAATATTTTCATACAGTTTGAAAAATACAACCTATACATTAAAAGCAAGTCACAGAACTCCTACATTTTTTGTGTACCCAGGAAACAAGTTTACCTGAATTTAGAAGTTTTCCTGGACCTGATACAAACTAATCACTGGAGAGGCTCCTCTGTAGCTGGAAACTTTCAATTATTCTGAAGGGTTACACAGATCTGTGATACTCAAATTATGTCTGGTTTTGGGAGGGACCCTGAGCTCAACTCATAAAATCCCCAATCATAAAAAGGTGATGAATCTTGGTGCATGAGGTCAAAAAGGCTAGAACTTTATTACTTACATTTAACCAAGATTAAATGTGTCACCTATACACTTTCCATCACCCAGCCACTTGAGAGGATCGACTCAGTTGTTGGTTTTGTTATTGTTTTCTGACGGGCTCTTCACCATGCATTTTATTTACAATTTAGTGAGCAGGAAGAAGAACATGAAAAATAGGATTGGACAAGTAAGACAGGAATATTCAGGACATCATGTTAAAATGGTGTGAGAGGTACCATGGACATAAAGGGACGAAGACTCTGTTTTAGGTGGCAGCAGAAATAAAGGAGAGAATGGAGCAAATATGAAAGTTGTTTATAAATAAAAATAACAGATCTTTGTAATAAACTAGATTAAAAAATAATGAGGAGGAGACTAATCCAAAGTTAACTTTCACCCTTTATTCAACAACCTTGACACCTTGCTGCTGTTGGTGAAGTGGTCTCAAGGATAAGAGTCCTTGCTTCCTTCCCTGCCCTTTGAAAGGGAAACCACAAGCTACATCCAGAGTCTAACTAAATGTCTCACTTCCCTGGGTGCTCCTAACCATTCCACATTACCACTCTCTCTTCTTCATATCTTCTCTTTCCTTTTCAGTCTGTAAACTCCTTGGGGTCAAGATCCTTGCCCATCTTATAGAATAACATGGTTTTAAAACCACCTTAAAGCTGATAATGGAGAGGTGCTCTCTCCATTCCTGAACTACCCTGGCACTAGCCCTGTATATTCTACTTGGCAGTTGTAGTTAACATGAGCAAAACAAAATGCTTGATTTCCACCTTCTAAATCTGATGTTCTCCTTCAGTGTTCCCTTGCTCAGTAAATGACACTATCATTTACCATGTTGGCCAAGCCAAAACCTTTAGATTTAAGTCAGATGATGCTACTGCTTCTGAAAACCCTCGGTGGATTTACCATCATGCTTCACCACTTTCCTCTGACTCACTCCACTCCATCCAACATTGTTCCCTTATTCTTCTTCAGACATATGGAGCCCTACCCTTACACCTCAGGGCCTTTGCACTGGTTCTGCCCATCTGAAATACTCTACCCCCACTTATCCATCCAAGTCACTCTCTTGCTTCATTAATGTCTCTATTCAGATGTTACTACCTCCTTAGAGAAGTCTCTTCTATCCTATCACCTTGATATTCTTGTCCTACATGATTTTATCTACAAGTACTTATATATGTGCATTACATACTAAACTTTCTAATGTCTATTTCCTGACACTAAAATATAAGCCTTATGGGGGCAGGGGATTTTCTTGGTTCACTCTTCTCCCCAGAGTTCTTACCCACCATCTGACATGTAGCTCAATAAATATTTGTTGTGTGAAACATGCCATTTTATGTTCATCTTAGTTTAGAAACAAAACTTAGTTTAGACACAGGTTTAATGCATATGCTCACACAGAAAGTGAGTAATGAGCAGTATAGAATAGAATGAACACAGGCCAAAGAGAACAGAATGAATCCAGAATTTATTGCAGTTGTGTTAAGGGGGAAAGTTCATTTTTAAATCTAATTTATAGAAAAATCCAGAAAAAAAATATGTGCTATGATTCTTCTTTGTTGACAATCACCCCTTTTAGCTGAAATCCTTTTCCTGAAGTGGTGCAAGCAGAAGGATAGGTATGCCAAAGGAAACTATATGAGAGTGAAACAGTGATAGAAATTTCAGATTTCAATGTAGGAATTCTCTTGGAAAACAGGCTAACATAGGGAGGGTAAAATAGGAAAGGAGGAGTGGTGTGGTGATGGCATGTGTCTGGAGTCCCAGCTACTTGGGAGGCTGTGATGGGAGGATTGCTTGAGGCCAGGAGTTCCAGACCAGCGTGGGCAACATAGCAATACCCCACCTCAAAAAAGTGAAGAAAAGAAAATAGGAAAGAAATTTTACAACACACTTGCCAACCTAAAGCTTCTAACCAGAGGAAAGATAAATGGAGACAGGTTTACATGGAATTCCATTAGACACAGGGCAAAAGGGTGGTACCAAAATACTTCTCTCCCTAAATTCCCTAAATCATCATGAACATGGAAGAAAAGAAGGAAACTAACAAGTACTGAGTACCTTCTAGTGGTCTTCAGTCTATTACTTCTGAAAAATTTTTTATGTGTTACCTCATTAAATCAATATCATTCATCCAATGCAATTATGAAGAGGCCAAAGAACTTTTCTAGAACTCTGGAAGATATAAGGGATTTGCATCTGCTTTCAGGATATTTTCATCTACTTGGGACTTGCATCTGTTTCAAGTTTGCAACATTGCATCTGTTGACTACCAACCAAGCCTGTTCTGCTTTATCCCTATAATATTTTGGTTTCTAATGAGATAACCAAGAAAGCTTGACAAAACATTATGCAAGCCCTCTTTCTTTCTACTTGTCTGCTGTTCTCTAAAGCACAGGTGTATACATGTGCAAGTACACAAAAACTAAATCACTAAGAACCCCGTTATAATCCACTTTTAGCCCAACATTAAAACAGTATAAAGTAAAAAATAAAACATACCTCTAGATGATGAATTAAGTCCTGGGAAGTTTTCAGTGGCCCTTCTCCTCTAAAATAAAATGAATTATTAGTAAGGTTAAAAAATTGTTGGCTGAAAATTGACTGCAAAATATAATTTCAGAACATTCTGTGTATTGACAGATCCCAGGAACAGACTAATAATATTGGAACATTTAATGTTTATAACTTTATAATCTTTATAACTTCTTTGTGCACTTTTTTTGTCCATGCAAACATTATATATGTTGATTTTATAATGTAAAGACATTTAAAATTAGCAAGTTATATTTGAGTTCTATTTGTCCTTTTTAATCTTTTTTTGTGTTGTTTCATGAATTAAATATATGAGATTATAATATCTTAACTAAAAGTCCTTTGTTACATAATGAAAACAGAATCAGATCAAAGTCAGAAGATTCTATCTCTAATTTCAACTCTGGTAGGAACTCAGTTATTCATTTTTAAAAAGGCATATTATTTAAGTTTCAACTTTGAATGCATAAGATAATCATGATAATTCTTGTGCTACCAGTCTTACCAAGAAATTGGGAAATATCAAATTCAAAACTACCAAAAAAAATTAACAACTCTAAAAGATGAAAAGTAGATTGCAACAAAGAAAATAACAGAAAGAACATAAGACCAGCAATATACTAGACATAAAACAGAAAATCTGTACTCTAGTAGCAACCAGTACTTCCACTTAATAGCTTTGTGACCAAATCATTCCTGATCCCTAATAAATTGTTGAGATTCTCTAAAGAAATCATAAAGCAAAAAACGTGTTAAAAACCAAAAGGCACTGGTACATTTGAAATGTTTTCAAACTAATAGGCATTAGAAAATTTTAAACATATAAATTAAGAAATATAAATTATTGCTTATAACTTATTAAGAAACCATATACATTATTATAAGAAAGTTCAACAACAGCCTGAGGAGAGTTTTGAAACTGCCTGAGAAAATTTCAAAGCTAAATACTGTGAAGATTCACAGTCAGAAACAAGGACATAGATGAAGTTGGCAAACCACAGGTCTTAAGGGAAAATGGAGACAACTATTGAGGAAACAGGTAAACAGTGTGGGTACAAAACAAAACCAACCTAGGATGTTATTACAAGGAGGTAATTGAATTACCAAGATTTGTTTAAATGATACAAGGTGTTTCTCCATTACAGAAAATCCATCTTCTTATCTTAAACTTCATTTCTGTCAAATAACCATATTCTAGCAACAAGTTCCATTCCACGGAGTTTTTGTTTTATTTTGGAACTGGGGATTGAACCCAGGGGTGGTTAATCACTGAGCCATATCCCCAACCTTTTTTATTTTTTATTTTGAGACAGGGTTTCACTAAGTTGCTTAGGGCCTCCTAATTTGCTGAGCCTGGCCTTGAATTTGTGATCCTTCTGCCTTAGCCTTCTATTTTGCTGAGATGAGCACCATCATGACCAGCTCCATTCCACAGTTTTAGGAATTCCTACCACTGATGGGACAGCCCCTTCACTTCCCAGTCTTGTTGGGATGGACTCTGTCCATATCCAAATCCACTATTCTGACTTAATAACAAAAAATTCTTATCATATTTTCCTGACATATTCTGAAATAACAAAGAGCAGATATATCTTTTAAAAAATCGGATAAACACTTTGGGAATGTTTACATACTACATTCATTAAATTAATAATGTATTTCTCCAACTTTTATTAGTCAAAAACTTTTTTTAAAAAGCATGATCTTCGAGCTAGTTAGAGATAAGTAGCATGATTCAGCCAAAGGTTGATATTTCAATTTCAGCAATCTATAGAAATTGGTTGTTGTGTGAACACAGGAGTTCATTTTTTATGTTCCTTTGTGTGTGAAGCGGGGGAAAGGGAAACTAGGAATTGAATACAGGGGTGCTCTACCAATGAGCTACATCCCCAGCCCTTTTTATTTTGTTCAGGCTGGCCTCAAACTTATGATCCTCCTGCTTCTGCCCCCTAGGTAGCTGGGATTATTAAGTGTGTGTCACAGCAATCAGTCCCATTTTATGTTTTTTTGTAGACTTAAGCCATCAAATTTTTTTAAAAAGTAAGAACTAAGCAAGAAGATCAAAATTATTGCTGGGAAGACTCAATTGAGAAGAAGCTCACTAAACACAATTAAAAACTAAGAAAGGAAACCACCAAAGAGAAATGGTATCTAATGATGGAAAATACGGTAAGGTATTAACAAGAGATTGTTAGTTAGCAGAAAAATTTCACAGAAGACTCCTATCATTTCACAGAAGACATCATCAAGAGGCAATTGAAGCCTCTTCCCTGTGGAATGCTTCGCGACCTCTCCTGGTCTTCCTTCCACATGAAGGAACTCCACAAACATAACATCCCTCACCTCTGTCTGCCATGTCATTTATTCTACCCCATAAGATGGGCAGACATCATCTTTTCAGTCTTTGTGGAGACCCTGAAAAACTCAGTTGGAATTACAGCCTTTCCCTCTCTCCTTTTTCACTGGGAGTGAAATGCCTTTGGGAGCCACCTGCACTTCCATGTGTTTTAGAGAATATCCTGCCCCAGGAGGCAAGACTGCTTCATTCTGGGGATCATTTTTAAAGCCCTACTTGCCTGCACTCTTCAATTCCACTTTATTAATCTTTTCAAAGCCAACATGAGTAGGAAAGGAGCTACCTAGGAGATACTCAAGTATCGAAACCTGATTTTCCAAATTTCTGAAAAAGATAAATTTCAGAAAGTGAATAAAAGTTTGAAGTCATTCCTTGAGGAAAAAAATCTAGAACAGATTATTAAGCAGATAACTAGTTTTAGCTAAGCAGAATGTGTATGATTTAATATAGCAAAAGACTGGAATATGATCAAAATTGACATGAATAAGGTATTTGATCAAGAGCCTTATAACATGGATAAGACAGAGAATACAGAAAAGGTAATACTAAAGTTAGGGAAAGTCTCCTCTCCATAATGAAAGGTGACTCATGGAGATTTGGCAATCAATAGAGATAGGTCTTCATAGATCTATTCATTAATCTTTGTCTAATCATTACTTGTATAAAGATATAAAAGGTACATTATCTAAATGTACTGGTGTTGGCTGAGAGATATGATATATAGGTTGACAAAAAGCAGAATGTAAATTATTTCAAAATTCTGGAAAGAATAGGATACAAAACTAGAAAAGGATCACTTTTACATCTAACTCTCAATTAAATAGATGTGTCTTCTTCTTGTACCTGCTGAAGTAAATTGTCATAGTAAGTACTTCCAGTCTTGTGTGTGTGGGGGGGGTGGGGGTAAGCATACAAGGGATCAAACTCAGGTCTTCACACATACTATCCACTGAGCTTCATCCCTGCCATTTCTACTTTGTTTGGGGACAAAGTCGTCCAGGTTGGCCTTGAACTTGTGATCCTCCTACCTCAATCTCCTGAGTCCCTAGGATAAGAGATGTGTACCACTGCACATGGTTTAACTACTTCCAGTCTTTTTACCATGCCTTTGCTAGAGACTTTAACCTCGTAATGATTTAACATGACACTTTTTCTTTATACCAAGTATCAGACTAATTTTAAAAGATCAAAATGTAACCACATTACCTAGTAAATAAATATAGAGAATAGGCCATCCTGGACATGTTCCGTCCATATTGAACAATCTCATTCTCCTGATCCTCCCACTTCTCAATTTCGCAGTCAGCATCAGAGGTGAGCAAACCCAACTTAAGTCCAAGCTTTGCTATCTTGGCTTGCTCCTACAAACATATATTTTAATCACAACTTGGTCATTGTTGATGCAAAAGGAAGAATAGATGTAAGATTATTACAAAAGAAAAGGCTTTACCTCAGAGTCAGGCTTGTCCAGCTTTAATGATTTCAGGTTTGCATTATTCTTCTGTGACAATAAAAAAAATTGAGATTTCTTAAAGGCAATACATTTAATTGTGAGGAAATATAATAGTAATAATGTAACAAAGTCTAATTTTAACATATCTAGTATATAGCTAAATCATATTAAGTATTTTAAACTAAACAAACAATTGCTGAATTTCATGCAGCTTTGAACAGGTCGTTGGTTTGCAACCTGGAGCTAGGGAAAGCAGGTCAGTGTCCTGTTTCACAGTGTCCTCTGTGTCTGCAGTTGCTCTCCTCTTTGCACAAGGGTTTTTGGGGACCTCTCAAGACACTTCTGCAATATCCTTGGGAAGCAATAATAATGTCCCTCAAACCTCTCTGGCTTATCTATTACAACAAGATTATTATATGCTTGAATTATTCTTATGAAATGATGTATTAAAAATAACCACTGGGCTGGGGTTGTGGCTCAGTGATAGAGCACTTGCCTAGCATGTGTGAGGCACTGGGTTCAATTCTCAGCACTGTATAAAAATAAATAAAATAAAGGTACATTGAAAACTAAAAAAAAAAAAAAAAATTTAAAAAAACACCTGTAAGTACTTCATACTTTCCCAATGGTTATGACTCCAGAATTAAATTCCTTTAAATAATGTGCCTTTAGAAGGCTAAATTTCAACACCTTCGTTCCATTGTCATCACAATTGTTCAGACTGTATCCCAGGTTATAAAGATTACATTTCGAATTTAAGATTTAATATGTAAACCAATGTTCAATGGTTTCCTATTTTTGAAAGAGCAAGTTTGTTTTTACATAAATTATTTGGAACTCAGAATATATTTCTCCTAGAAGGAGAGAGATCTATACCAGTTAGATCTATACAAGTTCACAGATAACTACTCATTTGAAGAACAGGGTACCAGGATAGACCCTATAGTACTAACAACCATGTTTCTCCAATACCTTTAAGATGTGTATACAGATGCCCCTCAGCTTACAAGGGGATTATGTCCTGATAAACCCATCATAAGCTGAAAATATCAAAAGTAAAAAATGTATTTAACATACCTAACATACTGAGTCTCATAGTTTATCAACATATATATGGTAGAGTATCAGCTGCTCCCCTCATGATCACCTACCTGGCTCACTGGAAGCTTCGGCCCACTGCCACTGCCCAAGCAGCACCGTACTACTTACAGCAAGCTTGGTAAAGATCAACAATAATGTATGCTTTCTACTGAATGGGTATCACTTTTGCACCACTGTAAAGTGATAAGATCACATAGTCAAGGACCATCTGTGTGTGTGTGTGTGTGCGTGCGTGCACATGCATGTGTGTACATATCATGCTCCGTGTAACATTTGGGTTAACTAAATAATGCATATACGATGGTGGTTCCAGTAGATTATACCACCTAGCAATGTCATAGTCATCTTAGTTCAAGTACACTATGATATTATTACAACCATGAAATCACTTAATAACATATTCCTCAGAATATGCTCCCCACTGTCAAGTGATAGGGGCCTGTGTGTGCGTGCGTGCATGCGTGCGTGCGTGCGTGCGTGCGTGTGTGTGTTTCGGGCTCCTTTTTTGTTTCCCTTGTTACAATCTGACTTGTTACTTCTGCGTGCATGTGTGTGTGTGTGTGTGTGTGTGTGTGTGTGTGTGTGTTTCGGGCTCCTTTTTTGTTTCCCCTGTTACAACCTGACTTGTTACTTCTGTTACCAATTTCACTTCAGAACAAAACTGTTACCTTCTTTTCCTATTCCATAGTTTAGATGCACTCATTGAACATAGCCATTCTGAGATTTTTAAAATTATGTTTATTTTAAACACATAAATGAGGTAAAAGGACATGAAATAAATATGCATAGAGGAACTACAAAATTATACACATACATGAACACATGCAAATGCAAGCTGGCTCTTGTGCTTATTAGAAAACAAACAGACATGATCAATGATCTCTAGCTTCTCCTTGGATAGTCATATCATCTTTATTTCCTTCTAGCAGTCTATAAAGCAAATCATAAAGCAATTGAGAAAGTTAAGAATATTCTCAAGACTTTTCGGCCTTATTTTAGTTAGAATTTTTACATCCTACTGTATTCTTTGACATTAGCTGTATTTATTTATTATGTTTTTAATTTTACAAATTGTTATTAAAGAGTTTAACAAAGACTACAAGAGAATTGACCTATTCTTTTCATCTTTCTAATGTGACCTCGCTTGCCATCTAGTGGACACTATTTTAAAATGCAGTCAGGTGCAATAGTTTGAATTGCTTAAGGCTGAAGACTTTGAGCCTCTGAAAAGAGAGCTACAAATTTCTAGGAATATAATTAGCTATGTTATCCTCAAATAAGATGGTTTGTGATTCTGAAATTATTTCTTCCTAAAGATAACGCTATTTAGTCCAATAAAATCTTTGCTCCATTCCACCTATTAAAAGCTGTATGATGACTGAGGCCGAGGTTATGGCTCAGAGGTAGAGCCCTTACCTAGCATGTGTGAGGCACTGGGTTCGATCCCTGGCACCACATAAAAAATAAAGACAAATAAAATAAAGGTATTGTGTCCATCTAGAACTAAAAAAGTAAAAAAGAAATTTAAAAAGCTCTATGATGTCTCTTCTAACCTCAAAAAAATATTTTGTAATAATCCTAAATTATAGGAGTTGAAAAAAAATTCAAGCTATCCCTATTTGCTTAAACCCAATAGGATATTAACTATAATATAAACTAGTAGAGTTAAGTAGGGTTAAAAAAACAACAAAAAAAATAGACAAATTTCTATCTAGACTTTCAACGCCCTGAGGATAGTTAAGGCATAGAAGCTCTTTTCAAACACACACACACACACACACACACACACACACACACACACACTTTGCAGTGTTATATTTGCTTCTGCACCAGCTACATTGTTTTCAAATACTAATTTTCAATATTTATTTATTTATTTATTTATTTTTTAGTTTTAGATGGACACAATACCTTTGTTTTGTTTATTTATCCATTTTTATGTGGTGCTAAGGATCGAATCCAGTTCCCCACATGTGAGGCAAGCGCTCTGACACTGAGCCACAACCCCAGCCTCTGATTTTCAATATTAAATGCCGGTTTTCTTTTTAAAATAAACTAATTAAGTATATGCCATTTTTTAAATCTGGGGGTTTGCTTAATCATTTGCACTTCCCCTACACCAACAACCATACCCACTATTACTTCTACATCCCAAACATGGGCACTTTACTCTGTATCTCTTCATTGCCAGTTCTCTCTTCTGATACTCACCATCTGTTCTTCTTGATAATCATTCACATAAATTCTCTCTTCTCTCTATTCATTTTATTTTTCTGTGAGTTTAAACCTGTACTCTCCAATAGAGTTAGCCACATGTTGCCATTGAACACTTGAAATATGGCCTGTCTGAATTAAGATGTGCTGTGTGTGTAAAATACACACCAGGCTTCAAAGACTTAGGCTGACAGGAATACTTCAAAAAGGTTCTATAGTTACATGTTGATTATATGTTGAAATGATAATATTTGGGATATACCAGATTAAATATAATATGAAATTTCACAATTTTCTTTTTAAAAATATGACCACTTAAAATTTTTAATTACGTGTATGCCTTGAATCATATTTCTACTGGACAAGTCCAAGCTGGGCTGGCTGAAACCAGCCTGCCTTTTTCATTGACTAAATTATTGCATTATTTTCTAAGTGACATACTTGTATAGGCAGTTCTAGGAAAACGGAAAACTGCACTTAACAAAATGTCTAAAATCCCCACCTGCAGAATATATCTTTTAGCATCTTTTTCATCATTACTGAACCAGTGCCTAGCCTACTGCCCAGCAAACAGAAGATGGCCAAGGAGTATTTAGTGGTTGAACAGATGAACAGATGAATGTTTTTTTTCGTCTCACACTAAACATTGACCTGTTATAAGAACTTTCAGCTGTAAAAATTACCCTTCTTTGTGACTAGGGAACTGGGTATAATTTTATGTGGGGCATAATTTACCATTCTTTTATTTTCTCATTTGCCATTGTTTTCCCTCTATTTCTGAAGTTAGAATTATTAGGACACTTGATGATTCTAGAAAAATATCCTTTTTGATAAATGATTTTTTGTTACTATAATCTCTGCTTTTCATACCTTGCATTTTATTCAAAACTATAAATTTCTATAGAATGATCTCTATAAACAAATTGTTCTGCTCCTCAAAACATCACCTGGGTTACATGACCGATGTTAAAATGCTATCAGCCAGAAGACAGGAATTGGTCATTCCCAAAATGGATCTTAGGACCAGTGCCCAGCTCAGTTACCCCTCTGTATCTTTCCCAAACACATGGTATGTTTTCATCTAGGTAGAAAGTGTATTAAAATTTTTAATTTACAGAAAATGAATCCAACAAAACCTAGCAAATTAGACCTTAATTTGACTTCTGACCTTAGATTAGGGTTTATTAATCACAAATTCTGTTACCCATCCTCTCAAATCCTCAAACCCAACACAAATATTCAGAGTATGGGCCACATGTAGATTGCTACCAAGAATAACAACTCTGAACAAAGTCTAATATCCTAACCTTTTTCTTTAGAGAAGGAAAGTAGCTGCCGTAGGCAACAAGAACACAATCTAGATTCTATATAAAAAAAAAGTCTGAAATGTACATAATTCTACTTACCGCTGGCTTTGGAAGTGAAAGGTAGCCATACTTCTCTCCTACAAATAACATATATAACTTAAAAATTTTTTTCTAACAATATATTTATATTATACACATTTAACTTTTACCAAAGATTAAATGAACAAGAATGTTAGTACATTCATTTTGATAGCCTATTAATTACATGTCATTCAGAAATCAGATCATAATTTGGTAGGCAAATGTGAAGACTGCAAACACCTGCATCCCTTAAGGCACTGGAGATGTCTGGTCTCTCCCAACTCAAAAGGGAGAAAAGCAAAATGCCTGACCACATTGACTTTCACTTGCAATTAGCTCCATTCATTCATGCTCCTCTTACCACAGCCTGCCTCTACTGAAACCAAAGTCCTCTTTTAGTAGCACCAGTATCAGTACTTCTTCCTTTTCTGCAAGTACCAGACCAAATCATTTACAACTAACCTCATAATGTATTCTCAGTCAGGGAAGAAGACAACCTCAGTGTTCAAGATAGAAACATGATTTTTTTTTTTTTTTTTTTTTTTTTTTGGTGGTGCTGGACATTGAACCCAGGGCATTGTACATGCTAAGCAAATGCTCTACCATTGAGCCACATCCCCAGCCCAGGAAAATGAAATAAAGCAAACAACAGAGTTTTTTGGCTGTGAATTGACATATGGCATGAAGCATAATAACTCAGGAAAGGAAGGAAACAGGCAATGTCCTCTTCATCATGGTCTTATCATTTTCTAGCTCCCAGATCATGTACAGACTTGGTTACAATAAATAATAAATGATTTTTCAAAACTAGTTTGTGGCTTCTGGTGTAAGAATTTAAGATGAAATTTGAATAGTACTGCTTTTTGAAGGAAAACAAGTGTATTCAGCTATAATATATCAAGTTGAGCCAAATTAAAGTGTTATCATATACAAACACTTGGAAACTACAAAACAAATTTCATATAGTCTAACCTTATAAAAGAAAACATAAGAGCCCTTAATCACTCATTTTCTTATAGAATGACTATTATATGAACAAGGCACACCTGTTGGTCTCAGAATAGTTTATATAAATACTAAAAGTTTCATCTAGAATTGCCCTAGTGAATATGGAATCAACTAGCCACAAGTGATTATGGAGCACTTGAAACATGGCTAGTCTGAATTGATATGTGCAGTAAATGTAAAGTACCAGATTTTAAAGACAGTACAAAGGGGGAAGAAGGATGTAAAATATCTTCTTAGTAATTTTAAAATATTGATTATGCACTGAAATAATACTTTGAAAATACTAAGTTAAATAAAACCTATTATTAAAACAAATTTCACCTGTTTTTTTATTTTTCTTGTGTTTTCTTGAAATTTTTAAATTATATATGTGGGTTGCATTCTATTTTTATTGGACAGAGCTGATCTACAAAATGAATTATTGCATGGCATATATACACAATGGAGTTTTATTCAGCTATAAGAGGAATGAAATTATGTCATTTGCAGGAAAGTGGATGGAACTTGAGAACATTATGTTAAGTAAAATAAGCCAAACTCAAAGTAACTGGTCATGTTTTCTCTCATATGTGAAAGCTAGAGAGAAAAAAGGAAAAGAAAGGTATACGTGTGTAGGTGGTGTCATGAAAATCAAAAGGAGATCAGTAAAGGAAAGGGACCAGGGAGAGGGAGAAGGGGAGGGACAGGGGACATACTGAGAAATGGTATTCATGAAATTATATTGGTATATGTGTGTAAGTATGAGTATATAATAACAAATCCCACCATTGTATACAACTATAATGCACCAATAAGAAATATGGAAAAGAAAAAAATGAATTATTGCTAAGGGTCAGCCAGTGGTATTTTAAAATAATTTGATTTAAATAATTTCTCTGTAATATCAGAATTGTAAGAGAACTTTATTAGTAGCTTTTTGAACTCAGAATTGTTAAGGGATCCAGGTGTAGTGGCACACCACATGGTGGCTTGGGAGGCTGAGACAGGAGGATCAAGAGTTCAAAGCTAGCCTCAGCAAAAGTGAGGTGCTAACCAACTCAGTGAGACCCTGTCTCTAAATAAAATACAAAATAGGACTGGGGATGTGGCTCAGTGGTTGAATGCCCCTGAGTTCAATCCCTGATACCAGGGGAAAAAAAAAAAAAAAAGAATTGTTAAGGGAAAACCCCTTAAATGGGAGGCTATTTTCATGTCTTATAGCCAGGCTCTAATATAAAAAATGCCTGACTTAGCTGCACGAAGACTAACAGAAAATAATGTTCAGGTCACTTCAAATGTCAAAATTTACCACCTAGCTAATTCAAAGTCTGAATATTATCCATAAGATCTCTAAAATGGGGCCTTAATAAGCTATGAAAAGGAGGGCACAATCATTACTTAAGGATAACTAGCTCAGGCAAGGAATCTTGTATTATCTAAGCTTGACGTTCCATAATGCCCAGACCATGAAATGGTCACATCTATTCTCCAAAAAGGGGAGGCAATTATATAATCTGACTAGCTACCATTACCACCAGCTAGTCATATTTATCACAGGGAAGTTCCAATCCCTGTAGTCTGCTTTTAAGTACCTGTTTGTTTTGCCCTCTATTCCTATCCAGCTTAAAAGTAAAAGAAACCACAGTGAACATGCAGTCCAAAACAAGCACAAGATTCTCCTGTTTCAGTTCTGTTCTATCCACAGTGAATGGTAGAGTACTGTGTGGAGAAAGAACGGGGGTCCATGTAAGAAGCTCAGTGTGAAAAAAATTCAAGATCAATCTGCAGTATTTGTCATGGGACAAGAATGAGGAGTGGCACTCATTCTGTACACACTCGTGCTGTACATCTGCCTACTCTGATCTAGTCTAATGCCCTTATTATTTGAATATAGAGGATTGAACCCAGGGTGCTTAACTACAAAGTTACATCACCAGCACTTTTTATTTTTTGAGACAGGGTCTCACTAAGTTGTTCAGGGCCTTGCTAAATTGCCAAAGCTGGGGGCTGGGGATGTGGCTCAAGAGGTAGCGAGCTAGCCTGGCATGCATGCAGCCTGGGTTCGATCCTCAGCACCACATACAAATAAAGATGTTGTGTCCGCTAAAAAAAAAAATTAAAAAAATTCTCTCTCTCTTTAAAAAAAAAATTAAAATAAATAAATAAATAAATTGCAGAAGCTGGCCTTGAACTTGCAATCCTCCTGCCTCAGCCTCCAGAGTCACTGAGATTACAGGTGAATGCCATCATACCCAGCTAAGGCCCTTAAAGATGGGAACCTGAGAAACAGAGGTTAAAGGACTTCTTTGAGGTCACCTAATGGTAAAAACAGAAGAACACATTACTTGCCATTTATATATTGCAAGTACCATGACAAATTATTTCATCTATGGCCATAAAGAAACTGAAAATAAGGCTGGGATCATGACTCAGTAGTACAGCACTTGCCTAGCACATGTGAGGCACTGGATTCAAGTCTCAGCACCAAATAAATAAATAAATAGATAGATAGATAAATAAATGTATTGTGTCCATCTATAATTTAAAAAAAGAAAAGAAAAAAAAGAAACTAAAAATCAAAGGGCCAGGTAATGTGCCTAGGCTGCCATTACTAGTATACTATATACCAAATCATATCTTCTATAATTTAGACGGCCCCATCATCAGCTAATAAGTAGCAGACTAAAACAAAGATCCAGTCTTCTGGCCCTCAACTGCTTGCTCCTTGCTCTGGGTTCAGAGCAAGGGCTATAACATCATCTTTGGGATCTCCCAGCCATTTCTGGAAAAAATTCAAAGACAAGAGTAAAACCCTGCATGGCAGTTGTGAGCATTTTTCACAGAATCAGTTCATTCCCATCAGAATACTTCAGTGATAAGAGTGGATGAGTGGTTGATAATATTTATCTTTGGCTTCATTTAGATGAAGCACAACTCCCAGGCCTCTGTAGCTTCTTCACTGTGGGAGACTGACGTTACTTCTTCAAACCTCAGTTTTATCATAAATAAAATATGGAAATATAATCTTATAGAGTCACTGAAAAGATGAAATGAGATAATGCACGTCTAGCACTTATCAAAGAACCTGGCACATAGTAATTTCTCAGTATTTCATTTGTATGTTTATATTATTATGATTTATATGCCTCCAAATATAAATATAAATATCATATTTATAATGTTACCCACACAGACACTAGTAGCCTGTGGTTTTATTTTTCATGGAATCTCATTCGCCCAAAGCTCAAAAGGACATCAACTTCATGGAGCGCTCACGAAAGACTTTTAGAATTGGCAGAGCTTCTGAAACCGCTGAGCTGATGGCCTTCGTCACTGAGCTGAGGACACTCACAGCCAGGGCAAGGAGTGCTTGCCTGAGTCCAGCTAGAGAAGGAGCTGGGCCTAGCAGGTGCTCTGGCTCTCCCAGACCAGGTGTCCTTTCACCACACCAAGCCACTTCTCTTCATTTCCTAGCAATCCCTATGGCTAAGTGATACTTCCTTAAATGTGGACCTAACCTTTTAACATACAAAACTTGCCTCACATAAAGATCCCTGTAACTATAAATCCTTTAGCAAAGCTTCAAAGTGATATACCATCCACACTAGCTATTGCAGAAATCTTTAAATATAGAAGCACAGTAAATATTTATTATACTTTACAAATGATGTTATAGCTAGAAGGTCTATCATTCCCTGATTTCTAAGCAAATAACATTCATTTTGAATGGGTCTTTCTAATGAGGTGTTTAAATATTCATCTTCAATGAAAGTAAACATGTAATTTGATATTATAACTTTAAATGACATTTTATTTTTTTAAATCATGCTTTGACACTAACAGAAATCATTCAAAGGGAAAAAAATTATGTATATATACACATAAAAATGCATAAACAAATAACAGAACACACAATACAATGGAAAAATAAAATTCCCAGTAGTTATGAAAATAATGAGCAAAAATGATGCCTTCCTATACAATGTATGGTACTAGTCTATATGTTGTAGAAATACCAATGAACTTACCCACCACAGGCAATATTCCAAGTTTATGTAGTCATCAAGGAAAGAGATTCCATCCAAGTGGAAGGAAAGCAATTCAAAAATCAAATAACTACATTCATTTCATTATGAAGTTAGTAGAATTAAATCAGAAAATCTCTGTATTATAGAAGAGCTTTTATACTAAAATTAAAGATGATTTAGAAGAAATTTTAAAAATAATATTTCAATAGGAAAGCTAGAATGTTAATTCAGAGAAACCTACTACGTTATAATACCACAAATTGTACTGTTTAGACACTAAAAATAAAGACAAAATATTTTTATCATTTTTCTGTGCCAGATATTCAAGAAATTATTCAGCTGGGTTATAACATGATAATTAATTTTGCATCTGAGGCTTCCAATTAAAAAACTTATGGAGTTATATTAAAATAATAAAACATAAAGGAGAAAAATCATAAAATATGTGGACAGTTTCTCACCTCGTCTTCCTTCAAACACATCATTGATTTCTCTCAGCAGTGTTGACATGTCACTAATCTGAGATTCCCAAGCTTCACAAAATACATCAAGGTTTTCTTTAGCAATTTTACTAGATGGATGCAATGTCAGTGTTTCGGCAGCAGAAATTATCTAAAGAAACACAGCATACACAGGCATGGATTTTTAAATCTTAGCCCTCAGAATCACATTGGAGACCAAACTTAAGTCTGTACTGTTCAAGTCAATTCAAAAAAACAACTATTAAATAATTTCTACAAGCCTTATGTTGAGTAATATAGAGATACACAATAGAATAAG
The DNA here is from genome assembly GCF_964194105.1 of Spermophilus citellus. Classification (NCBI taxonomy): domain Eukaryota; kingdom Metazoa; phylum Chordata; class Mammalia; order Rodentia; family Sciuridae; genus Spermophilus; species Spermophilus citellus. The sequence continues at coordinate 24,714,464 of NC_138183.1, read as the reverse complement.
ACCTGGTGTTTCTTAAATCTGACTTACAGATAAACAGTATACATTATTGCCCCTACATTCAGGGGGCAATTATCTTTATTCAAGGAAGACTATTTCAACAAAGTTATTTCTGTAGCACAATTCAAAGACATATACTCTGACTACAAATAGTGTACTGTATATGGTAGTAGAAGAGAAAGTAATAGTGGTGAAGCAGCAGGAGTAATGGTAGGTAGACCGTAGTACTGGTAGTAGTAACATGTACACACACCTGTGAGTACATAGTAGATAATAACATGCTCGAAACACTGTGTCTTATAAATGTTTGATGTACATTAATCCTCAAAAACACACAAAATATTACCCTTCTCAAATAAGCATTATTCCCATTTTATAGCTAAAGAAACTGAAGCTCAGAGATGCCAAGTAACTTTTCCAAGGACCTGTATCTAGTACATGCCGAGCTGATGAGTGAACTCAGATCTACCTGACCCACAGTCCAGACTCTTTCCACCACATCATCCTGCCTCTCACAAAACAGTAAAATGGGCAAGAATCTGCCTCATACTTTTACATACCACCATATGGGCTAAATAAATGTGTGAATAATTTAAAGAATTATTGTAGAGACAGTTATGTTTTCATCAAAATCTTGTCACCACCCTGCTCCCGACACAAAGCAAGACTATATTTCCCAGGCTCCCTGATAGAGGGGTATCATGAGCAAGCTGTATCATTAACAGAGACCAAACGTGTGTCTTTCCACAATGTCACAATTTCTTTCTTTTTTTTTTTTTTTTTAAAGAGAGAGTGAGAGAGTGAGAGAGGAGAGAGAATTTTTAATATTTATTTTTAGTTCTCGGCGGACACAACATCTTTGTTGGTATGTGGTGCTGAGGATCGAACCCAGGCCGCACGCATGCCAGGCGAGCGCGCTACCACTTGAGCCACACCCCCAGCCCCAGCCACACCCCCAGCCCCACAATTTCTCTTGAATAACAATAAATTCATTTTCATTAATGGATGAATACTTGCAGGTCACCTGATAGTCATAAACTGGGCAAACACAAGTTCTGTTATTCCAGCCTTAATTTCAAACAGCTAATACATTCAAGTCACATCACACCTTACACAATTATATGTATAATTTACATAAAGGCTAAGAAAAGGTTAAGAAAGCCACAGGGGTTCAAGAGGCTGAACTGAGAGCAGCAAACAGAAAGGCAACGAGTCACTGTATGTGGTCAGATGAGATTGGGAACCAGACAAAAAGCTTGTTCAGGGGACAGAGCTATCAAAGCATAGGATTTTATTTTAGGTCAAGATCCTGCAAGAGGATAAGTTTCAGAGTGTCAGCTAGGAATGGTCTTTGCATGGTCATAACAGGCAGGAGAAACTACCGTCTGCTGAAGTCCAAGGAAGAGATTTAGAAGTTCACTGCTGTGGAGATTTTCTTGGGCAACAGTCACAACAAGTGATTTTTTTTTTATTAATAGTTGTTCAAAACATTACATAGCTCTTACATATCATATTTCATACATTTGATTCAAGTGGATTATGAACTTCCATTTTTACCCTGTATACAGATTGCAGAATCACACTGGTTACACATCCACTTTTTTACATACTGCCAAACTAGTGTATGTTGTATTCTGCTGCCTTTCCTATCCTCTACTATCCCCCCTCCCCTCCCCTCCCATCTTCTCTCTCTACCCCATCTACTGTAATTCATTTCTCTCTCTTGTTTTTTTTCCCTTTCCCCTCACTGATTCTTGAAGTCACAGTGTGGCTGTGTCTAGTGTGAGGAAGTCAGAGTGTGGCTGGGTCTAGACTTGGGGTGCCCCTCCTTTTATGGGTCTCAAGCAAAGGTATAGCTTCATTTGGTGGTCTAAAATGTTCAATGGGCTCATGGGCCTGGTTTTTCCAGTATGAGTGTGATACACCCATGCATTCATGTGCTTCTGACTAATTCAATAAGTCACAGGTGGTCACTTTTGTTACCACAATTAATTTATTTAACAGTTTGTGCCTTATCATTGTACTAAGCAGATGGTAGTTGTTTACTTGTCAAAATTAAGTATAGAGTCATTCCACCACAGCAGTGAACTTCCAAATCTCTTCCTTGGACTTCAGCAGAGGGTAGTTTCTCCTGTCTGTTACAACCATACAAAGACCACTCCACCTCAGCACTTAAAACTCAAAATGGCTTATGGTAAAACTACTGCTTTATAAAATGGAGTAACATAGATTTAGGCACAGTCTGAGAACTACTGGTCTATACATGGTGGAGTAACTCAGCAGGATAGCCTGCTCTCCACAAGGGGTATGGCCATTGACTAAATTCTGTTCACTTTAGCCTGGGCCACCACTTCCATGCCTGGCCCATTCAAACCTCTCTCATGCGCCTCAGTGCTCTCTCCCTGCCCCATATGAAGGTTCAGTGCACTGGACCAGGCAGGGAGTCTGAGGTCCTGCAGGCTAGCAAGTCACAAGATGAAGCCTAGGTTGCCAAGAAGAGGAAAGCCATGCCACCAATCAGGACTATCAATAAGGGAGCAGCCGATTGCTTTAAGCCACTGTTATTTGGGTATTTCATGTTTGATCTTGTATTAGTTGCTACATGAATGAATTAATGAAACAGCTAATATTTTATCTTTCATGTAATAATCACTCTCTAAACAAAGTACTTAAGAAATGCTATTTGTAACATAGGCAGAAAACGGATGGCAAATAAAGCCTGAGGATAGGAACAAGAACTGATTGCACATGGCAAGAAAACCAAACACTCCAGTTCAAAAATATATTAGTTACCAAGGCAAGTGGGCTGACCCTCATGTGTACGGACAGATATTAAAGCCTTGGTTTCACCCGCTAAGCAGAGATGCCCTGTTTGTAATAGTATTCTGCATATATATGATCATTACGGAAGCTGACTCAGGTAGCTCCCACTTCCATGATAAGCTTTTGACACAGATCTCTAGAGGAGGCATGTAATCTCCCTCTAGCATCCAACATGCTAGAGGACTACAACTTAACTGTCTCTAGGTTACTTTTACTGTTATTGGATATAACTCAAATATTCAGGAACTTGACATCCATCATTCAAAATTGCAATTTAAGAGCAAGTTCTTTCAGTTGACCATGATAAATTAAATAAGAACATCTGGAAAACTATTTTAGAGCTTGGGCTCAAAAAAAAAGAAGAATTTTTTTTGTCTTTAGGTTATAAAATTTGACAGAGACAATATTAAATGGAATATCTGGCTGAGTGCAGTGGCACATGCCTGTAATCCCAGTGATTTGGAAGGTTGAGGCAAGAGGATCACAAGTTCAAAGCCAGCTTGGCAACTTGGCAAGATCCTAAGCAACTTAGTGTGACTCTGTCTCAAAATAAAATATAAGGAGTCTGGTGATATAGCTCAGTTGGTAGAGTGTCTGCCTTGCATGCACAAGACCCTGAGTTCAATCCCCAGCAGCACAAAAAATAAATAAATAAAATAAAATATAAAAAGGGCTGGGGATATGGCTCAGTGGTTGAGTGCTCCTGAGTTCAAGCCCAAGTATAAACAAATGGGATATCAGTTTTAAAAAGGCTTTTTAAATTATAAAGAATAAGTAACACTAATAGAAAATTTAGAAAAATAACTCATAATCTAAATAGGCAGAATTTTAATTTCTGCATATTCCCATGTAATCATTTTCACGGGTATGTACATTTTGTATAGTAGCAATTATAGAATATACACAAATCTGTGTACCACTTCTTTTAACTTTGTAACAAAATATTTTGATTTTGCTAATTCTGATTATCATATTATTATTTTAACATTATAATATATTACAATTTAATATTTTCAAATATTTTGCCTAATTTAAGAATAGTTATTGTTTCAATTGAATTTTATTATAAATAATGTAACAAGAATTGTTTTGTTTTTTAAATCCCCCTATACCTTTAGGAATTATTAGGTTGAAATGTGAGATTATTCTTATGGTTCGTTACATAATGGTAGTTTACTTCCAAACATGTTATAGCATTATAAACAGCTTCATTTAAAATAGATATAAACTAGAATTTCAGGGTGCCAATCTCCAATTTGACAGACAACTATATAATCCAATGGAATGTCAGCCATATTTCCAGCATATTACCAATGAAGAGTCCATTATCTTGCTTTCTCTTAGTAGATCTGGCCTCCAGTTATGCAGAACCCTTTACACCTTCCTTCCTCAAAATTCGTTGTAGCAATCAGATAAGACAAAATATGGAGGAAAGAATCTGCTATTAAGCCTACCTGTTGGCCAGTCACTTGAAATGTCTCCTCTGCATGTATACAGGTTATTTCAAGAGGTTCTGTCCCAGATACATGTCTCAATAATCGACAGGTCTACAAGAAAACAAGTCTATAGTTCAACTTCCATACTCACATCCTTCACAATTATACTTCATAATTATTACTTCATAATTATAAAGAAAATTAAATTTTACAAATAAAATTTATTAAAATCTATAAGAATACATTTGCATATTACCAAAATTATTAAAAAGCTATATTGTTCACCAACAGACTCTCTAGGGTCAAAGTGGGAACAAATAAAAGCATAGCATATTATCTCTACTTCCAATCTGATCAGGACTTTAACCAAAAACTGTACTCAACATTTTCTCCTGTTTAGCTGTTGTATCATAAACTACAATTTCTTTAGCAAGCAAACCTATTACTCACCTCAACAAGCTGTTCTTTCTGTTCAGAGAGTTTACAGGCATATTCAGCCAAAGCTTCTAAATTTCCTTCTACTCCAGTAAGTTTTAATGCTTTTAAAACCACGTGGTCAGCATGGTATTTTAACAGATCTGCTGCCAGCTGCATTGCTGTACTGTGAAGCTGCAGATGTTGGGTGTGAAGGGCAATGAAGGAAAGAAAAAAAAATACATTTTGTCACCGATCACCTGACAAGCACTTAGAACTACAGAACAAAAGCCTCAAAGCAGTCCCATTTGATGGGCTGAGGTAACAGAAGTTGTGGAGCCCTGGAGAGTGTAGTCCCTCCCAAGGACCAGGTGAGGTCTTTTCCTCTTGCATCTCCTGGGGCTGGTGATACTGCTGTCTGGGGAAGGTGACCTGGCCATCCAGTGCAGAGCAGCCAGGGCTCTTTTCATCCTATAATCAATCAACTCTTTCCCACACAGCTTCTCTCTTGGTCAACAGTGTTTTTGCTACTCTTAGAGTTAGTGAGGAATTCACAGTATTGAAAGTATTATATTCAGAGTGCTAAGAGGAAAAATCCCATGGCAGTTCATGATCACTAAGAAGTCTTTTAGCACACTTTTGAAGAAGTGTCAATGTGAGATTCAATTAAATATTTAATGAAATGTCATTAAATACCCATATTGTGGCAGGCACTGCCCTAGAGGCTAGACATGCATGACAAGTAGGACCCAGTCCCTGCTCTCAGTGGTGTACAGTCAATGATGGTTGCTATCCAGAACTTTATTCTCTTCTCTAATAATAAAGTGGATCCTGATGGAAATAACAGATACAAAGGTATCCCAAACCCTAAAGCAATGATTGACTTTGTGGGGGAATGGATTTTAAGCATGGCTCACTATATGAATATTTCTGAACACTATTAACTCTAAAAATGTTTTCTTCTTATCTTACCTCTTTTTTAAAATAATGTAACAGGTGATTTGTTGTCCTGAAAGAGATTATTTTTCATAAAAACATCATTCTAAGGAAAATTCAACTTGAATTAAGCCTATTTAAATGAAGCAATTTCTTTTTTCCTGGAAATAATCCAATGTTAATTCAAATTACAGGACTTTCTACAAAATTAACAATAGGACTGTCTGCATTCAGCAACCAAGTGAGAATAATAATAGCCAGAAACAAAGACATTAAGATCTGTTTTCCTTTAAAAACTAAAGCCATGTAAGAATTGTATAAGGTTTTGTTTAACCAGCAGGGCTTCAGAGAAGCCTTTATTTTTCTGACTATGAAACAGGTCCATAGAGATTGAGTTACTTGCCACGGTCACATAACTCTTACAAATGGTTCTGGGAACAAGCCATTAACAACCATAGGGAAGAAAAAGAAAAAGAGACAAACATGCTCTGTGCCATGTCCTGAAAGCAGCTTTATATACTTCAGCTCCCTTAATCCTTATAGGTTGATGTGGTTATGTCCATCTAAGAGCTAAGAAAATGAAACCTATGAAAAGTCCCTCAGTCTATCACCAAAGGATTTCACGCTGCATTGAGAGTACAGGATTTCAACAACAGTTTAGCTAAAATTGAATAGGATGAAATAGTATGGATAGGCTTTGTTTTAAGGCATAGAAAACCATGACCTTCTTCTAAGTTCAATGGGGGGTTTGAATGGAGGTTTCAACAGAGGTGTCAGAACCAAGTTGAGATGTGAAACAGATCATCATGCACATAATTTACAAAAGAAACATCCAAAACCCAATTTAAGCCTTTGACTCACTTCAAAAAACATAAAAGAATTATGAAAACAGAGATAAGGGAGAAATTTTTATGAGGAGGATCTCTCTGAAGAGCTTAAGTGCTTATTATGAGGCCCTCTTCAAGCACCCTTCAGAGTAGAGAGAGTAATAAGACTTGGCAGTTATAGTGTTGAGGAGAACCTCTGAGGGACACACACAAGCATCCATGAGACAGAGTCTGCTTCAAGGGTCTACTAAGGCCAAAGCCATCTTACAGGGGAACTAGTCCTTAAGAACTTTCCACCCCATCTTTCTCTTTTCTCTCCCTGTGCCACAACCTGCAAAAATCAGTAACAGCAGCTACACTGTGGAGGATGAGGGGAGTGGAAAACAGAAGAGAACACATCTCTCCCAAAAGCTCTGCCAGGGGCTGGGAGCAGCAGAGAAGTCCTACCACTGAATGAAGAATGGAGTGAACCTTCTGATTTCTGAACTGAGATTGTGCTTTAACACTGAAAGTAAGGATCAGCACACATTTTCTATAAATGGGCAGATAGTAACTATTTTAGGATTTACAGGCCACACAGGCTTCATTTCACTCTCCACTGTGCTATTACAGAAAGAAAACAGTAGATAGCCTGCACACAAAGTGGGCAGAATTTTGTCCCAAAACACTACTTAGGAAAACAGACAATCCAGAGGTAGTTTGCGAACAAACCCCTGTCTTAAAGTAACCACAGAACTTCCAATTACCTGAGTGATCCAATAAGTCATGAGATGACCAAGTTTTTATTTAAGAACAGGGAAATCTCTAGTGAGGTTAATTTAAATATATCCAACTTAAAGGTACAGTTTTATGAGTTTTTTTATTTTTAAATTTTTTTTCGTTGTTATGGACCTTTATTTTATTCGTATGTAGTGCTAAGAATCAAACCCAGCCCCACATATGCTAGGCAAGCACTCTACCACTGAGCCACAACTCCAACCCAGTTTTATAAGTTTTGCAAACCCATAAGCCATATAACCCTACTATAACCAATATTATATTATTAGTTTATTACTCTATAGAGGCTTCCTATGCCCCTTTGTAGTAAATATCCCCCAGTTTCTTTTCTTTTCTTTTTTGTTTTGTTTTTGCTGTATGTTGTAGTAGTACTGGGAATTGAACACAGGGGCCCTTAGCCAATGAGCTACATCCCCTAGCCTTTATGTATTTTGACTTTTTTTTTTTTTTTTTACTTTGAGATGGGGTCTACTAAGTTGCCAAAGCTGATCTTGAACTTGAGATCCTCCTGCCTCACCTCCCAAATCACTGGGATTAGTCTTGCACCATTGCATCAGTTAACATCCCTCAATTTCTGACTTCAGGCAGCCACTAATCTGATTTCTGTCATTAAAAAATAGTTTTTCCTTGTCTAGAACTTTTTTTCACAATGTAAACACACACACACACACACACACACACACACACACACACACACATTTTGTGCCTGGGTGTTTTAGTGATTCATCCAGATTGCTACATACTATTCCTTTAAGTTGCCAAGTACTACTTGGTAGAGTTACAGAAAAAGTCATTTATCAATTCCCTTGTTGTGGAAATTTAGGTTGCTTCCAGTTTGGGGCCATTAAAAATGAAGTTGCTGTGAGTATTCATGTATAAGCTTCGAGAATGATAACACAAATAAATGGTGGCTTCAAATTATGTCAAAGGGAAAAATTTTATCCATTTTCTAGTCACACATTAATACACATGGATTTCATTCATACTGAAAATTAAAAGAGGCTAAATTTCAAACCATACTTACTTCTTTCTTAAGTTCATTGAGACTGTGACCGATTTTCAAAACAGTGAGTTCCAATTCTTCAGCAATACTTTTTGTTTTGATGCTTTGCTAAAATTTTAAGAAGTACATATATATAATGTTATGTCATCTTTTAAATCTAGTATTCAAATTTCATTTAAATTGTAAATTATAATAATTTATATCTTTTGATATAATAAAGTATATTGTTAAAACGTACCTGCTTATGGTTAAAGTGGAAAATAAAATTTTAGTTATTTTTCCATACTAATTATAAACACGTGAATTTTTAAAAACTCATTTTCTTTAATAAACTCATGTCTAAACTAATCTCTTTCATTTTCTATCTGGAACGTTCATCCCCTTCACTCTTAACCTAGTTAAAAATCAAAGTACTATAAGACCTTACATAAATGTCACTTTCTCTAAAAGCCTTCTCAGGTTATTTCCCAATCTAGATATGAACCTCTTTCAAACGCACTCTAAATTTTTCTCTAAGAAATCATTCCAGTTCACAATTATATATTTCATTTTTAATTTATATTTGTTTGTTTAAAGGCTCTCTTCACTATTAGGCTTATGAAAGTTCCACAAAGACTAAGATCACCACCGAATCCATAGTACCTGGCACAGTACATGGCAGGTCTGAGGTGTTCAATTCCTTAAATAAGTAAATCAAAGTCAAATGTCAGTGCTTTCATGAAGTCTTCTTGATTCCTCTTGCTAAGCACAAACTTATCCTATTGCAAACCCTCTCAACACATGTTCTTACAAAAATTTTTTTTGGGGGTATCTTATTCTTCTTTAAGTTTCTGGTGCCTGGCATATAAAAGGCACTCAGTAAGAACTGCTTAAAAAAAAAATAGTATATCTGGTGCAGAATTGGAGCTCTGAGTACTTGTGAAATATGTGAAGGGTGTTAATTGCAGATGTAAGAATTGGTAGAATCAGGTTTCTAACAGAGCATTTCAACACAAGAAGCTCTTTATAATGTTTAATTTAAAATTTAACAGTAATCTACAGTGTTAAATGTCACATAGATAATTCAAACTAAATACAAAATATTGCTTGAGTCTTTTATACCACTCTACGGTAAGATTCCTCCTTAATGAGCATTTGCTCTTTTGTGATACCAATAAAATATCTGAGAAATCTGTAATTCATATCTACTCTTCATTAATAAATCAATTCAGTTACCATAAAGAAGATGGCTGCTTCGTTTTTCATGATCTCAACCATATTCACCTTCCTTCATCTTTATAGCCAAAGCTTTTGTTTGTGACTCTGGATTAGTTCTATTTCTGCTGTGTGTTATATGTCATGTGAAATACTTTTCTGACATAGCCTAGGTCTAAGAAAAAACGTATAAATGGTGCCAACGACATGCCTCAGACCTGTCCCTCCATTTTGCAATCCACTGCTAAGAAAGATGGAGAACACACTTGCTGTTCTCTTTACCAGTCCTGCCCAAAGAGCCGCCCATATTTTAAGCACACTAATAACCTATTTGAGGTCCACTAAACAGCTGCCAATGGATTTAGACCAGGAATCTGTCCAAGAATGAAAGATTTTTACTTGCTAGAGGGATCTACCCTTGTCTTCATTGCATCTAAACCTCAGCAAATGTCCTATAGCACTGTGTCTATCAATCAGCTGTCCTCAGAGTTAAGAACTGTACACATCTGCATGGCTCCAGCAGTAAGAGTCAGATACCAAGAACCTCTAGGTAGGAATCTATCCCTCTGTGCTTCACTCTGAAGAAGGGAAGAAATTTTGTAGAGGTGAGTTTGGTGGAAGAGTGGAAACAACAGGGCAAACTAAACATGGTGACAGTAGCAGAGTCCGGACTGGCCTGGAAAATGTCACATACTGTGAATGCTGGATGGGAAAGATGTTTTGGCCAACTAGGAGGGAGAAAAGAGATGCGACATCCTCATTTCATGTTGACCAAATTCATCTTCCTGGTGATTATGTCAGCCTCCACATGTCTCAAAACATTACTGAAAAGCTACTATATAAGATTTACTTTGATGGAAAAAAGTTCTTACAGCTTGAATCCACACAGAAATGAACTGCTGCAGTTCCATTCTCGCCTGAGTTGACAGTTCCAAGATGCGTTCCCTATGCTCATGGCTGGTGTAAGCAGAATCCGTGAAATCCTCTGTGCGCTCCAAGATGACTTCCAATGTTGCAGAAAGGTTCTCTTTGGACTGAAAATAAGGGTTCTCCCGTACAGCTTCAATATTCATCTGAGAATAAAAAAGAATATACATTCCTGTGAATCAATATTCCCACCTGATAAAAATGGGCTAAACACTATCAATTTCTTTCCCAGCTGAGAGGAAATATAGCCTACAATGATAACTATACTTTTCACTACCCCAGGAGAACACATAGTTCAAGAGTCATCAGGGACATGTATAGCCTCATTCCTAAAGTTGTTAATATAATGACATTCCCAGGAGATCAGTGACTGCTAAGACAAAAAGAGCAGCATCACATAGCAACTGGCAGGAAAAAAATTAAACAGCCTCCACTTTAAAGTCCTGTCACAAATATTTCAAGTTAATCCTACGTAAGACCCATTTTAACATGAACCATGAAAATACGAAAGTTTGGGAAAATCAAGAGATTATACGGGAGTACCAAATTCAGTAAATCATTCCATCCTAGGTATACAGGATTTTTTCTTTTAAGCTAAGAAAGAACATGGATTATAGTGAGGTATGGAATCAATCGTGAGCTTCTGAATTTAAGAACTTAACTAATTAAAACTTAACTAATTTACATCTGAGAAAATGCCTAAGCAAAGTTCTGTAAGATATGTTACACCCAAACATGAATATGTACTGAGCCCGGGGGATAGGTGTGGAGGGTGAGAGAGACTGGGAAAAACATCAATTTTCCTTTATTAATTCATAAAAAAAACTTTCCTAGTCATCTAATTGGTCTCCCTACATTTTGTTTTATGTCTCAAATAGACCTCAATGATTCAGATAACCTCAATCAGAGGGGCTACATAATCTTTCCAAAACATAAGCCCTCTTCTATTGCCATATAACCTATAACTAGCTCTTTCCCATCTACAAAATCAAGCCCAGACGTCTATGATATAGCAATCCTCTGTGGTCTTGTCTTTATAAACCTCTCTTAACAGTCTCTCATCTCCCAAACCCCCCAAAAACTTCAGTCATCCTATGTCCGGAGTTGCCTGACTGTATGAACACAGGCTCATTTGTGCAATCTTTCTCTCTCTCAGCTTTTGAAGACACACTATGCCACTTTAACTTTTAGTCCATACGAAAGTTTGAAATATGAAATATGTCACAGAGACAACTTGAGGGGGCCACCAGGAAAAAAGGAGTGTGATGATGATGAACATGCTGATAAGGATGGCTTACATTTGCTATGCACTTTAAAGTCCTGTCACAAATATTGCAAGTTAACCCTACCTATGACCCATTTTAACATGAACCATGAATATACAAAAGTTTGGGAAAATCAAGAGGTTATATGGGAGTACCAAAATTCAGTAAATCACTCATTCTTAGGTTTACAAGATTTTTTTCTTTTAAGCTAAGAAAGAACATGGATTATAGTGAGGTATAGAATCAACTGTGAGCATCAGATTTTAAGAACTTAACTAAAACATAAAAAATAGTCATGTTGATCTCACATCGTTTATAATAAGGTTTTTACTTTCCTTTTCAAGAGAACATGTATGTTTTTAGACAGCAACTTAGTAGAGTTTGGTAGAACTTTTTGAAGGCTAGTGATTTATGTTTCCATAAGATTTGTCCATTTATACATAATACCAAATACAGAAAAGTACCCAATTTCCCTGTACAGATTATATTCTCCTTCAGAAAAAAAAAATGCCAAAAGGAAGCCACTGACAATGAGCCTCTGCCCTCTGAAGTGCCTCATCCTGAAAGGGTCAGCAGCAAGGGCAGTCAGCAGCAGAGGCAGGCAAGCACTGTTCCGGCTTACTCTAAAACCAGAAACGAAGAAGCAAGGCTTAGATCTGCTTCTAAGCCCACTTGTTTCCCTAGTTAGCCTTCGATGCTTGGCAACAGATCTCCTCCCTCGGCACTTGTAAGAAGAAGGAATCAGAAAACTAATCTCTCAGATTTGGCAACAACATTTCTAACTGGTCCTTGCAGCTGCTGTCCCCTCAGGAAGAGATGCAGGAGTAGGACTGGCATCAGAGAAAGAAAGAAACCTAGAGGTGTAAGCTGAAAGGTCAAATTTGAGAACTAGAGTATCCTGGGATCTACAGAAGGTCCCACTTCCCTTCTTTACCATTCATTAGCTTTCTTCCTAAAAAAGGGGGTGGGGACATAAATACATCCACCCAAAAAAGGCAGTGGGGGATTAAATACAATATTTATAAAGAACATGGCCTCTGCTGGGCATGGTGGTTCATGCCAATAATCCCAGCAGCTAGGGAAATTGAGGCAGGAGGATCATGAGTTCAAAGCCAGCCATAACAACTTAGTGAGGCCCTAAGCAACTCAGCGAGATCCTGTCTCTAAGTATAAAAAAAGGGTTGGGGATGTGGCTCAGTGGTTAAGCATCCCTGGGTTCAATCCTAAGTAACAAATAAATAAATAAATAAATAAAATATTCTGCTACTTTCTCTACTTCATACAATTTTAAGTATAGTAAGCTAGAAAGAACACCATTCCTGTCTCAGCCCTGTTTATGAGGGGTGGGGTAACTCTCAGCATGTTGGAAAACTTCTCAGGGCCTTGGTTTTTGCATCTGCTAAATGAGAGCACTGTACTAGATGTGTTCCTGGGGCCCTCCTGGCTCAGATACTCCCCATACCCAGAGAACACCTTTATCTTTCAGACTTTCCACAAGAAGTCAGACTGCCTGGAACCACACTTCCTAGCTTCAAATCCCAACTCTAGTACTTTCTAGCTAGTTAGTTAATCTCATCTGTGTCTAAGTATCCTCAGCCATACAATGGGGACAATGACAACAGTTCCTGTAATGCATATAAGTTCACACATTTAAAGCACTCAGACCAGGACTGGCACAGAGTAAGAACTCAATAACTTTTAGTATTATTGCTTATTTTAAATTTTAATTGTTAATACTATTATAATATTACAGTCTCAAATATTAGCCTTATGGCACAAGGAAGAGCAGAGATCCTAGCAGAAATGATTTGCTGACTGTTATCACCATGGATGGTATGGAATTGCTCAAAAAAGGGGGGAAAGATCATTCTTCTAAATAGGAGGCTATGACTAAACCATACAGCTCAACAGGGCCAGAGCAGCTACTATAAGCAAAGACCATTATCTTTTGTAAATAAAATACTAAGCCAAATGTTACTGAATATAGGTTTGTATATAGTAATGCTGCTATAAAGAAATAAATTTGCTTTTGTGAAGCATCACTGTAAATCATTTTTTTAAAATTTTTTTTTAATATTTATTTTTTAGTTTTCAGCCGACACAACATCTTTGTTTGTATGTGGTGCTGAGGATAGAACCCGGGCCGCACGCATGCCAGGCAAGCGTGCTACCGCTTGAGCTACATCCCCAGCCCATCACTGTAAATCTTTACACAAAAATATGGTACCTTACATAACAATACTTCCTTAAAATGAAAGAAAAAAATATATACTTTCTTTATTCTTACCTTGAATTTTTTAATTCCAGTAAAAATACTGATAAATGAAATATCAGACTCTCCATTTGGTTTACAGTCAGTCACAATTTCAACGACCTTATCCAATGCCACTTTCATTCGGTCAAACACTCCTTCTTTGTTTTTATGAGCTGATTCGCAGTTGGGATGCCTGAGACATGTCTTCAAATAATAGAAAATCTTAATATGTGACTCATTCATGACCCACAAAATCTTACAGAGAACATGTCATGCTAATAAAAATGGTTCTTTACCCAAGTCTCCTGGGTCCCTGGCTCCCCCAGCTGCCTCTCCTCACTAGAGTGGAAGCAGGATGAGTAAAAAGCGATAGCAAGGTTAAGTGAAAAACGCAGAGTGCAAAACTGTATCTGTACACTTCAACAATAAGCTTGCCTGAAATTCTTTTGGGGGAAATAAAACTATTTCTGCATTATGATTAAAACCATTTTTTAAATGTTGCCTTACACATGCAAGAACTAAAAAAGAATGAAGAAAAATAAACAAGATGATACATGACTACAGCTACAACATGGACTTTCAAAAAATGATGTATGTGAAAAACTACTCAAGGGCCTAAATATGAATGGAGCTGTCTGGATGGGCTTCATTAAGTCTCTGTTTTTGTGGCCTCACTGATCCCAGCATAGAGTAAGTACTCTAGCAGAGAGGTGGTGCTAAAAAAAAACTGCTAATGAGACACTTGCTAGTTCATTCTTGAATTGTACCAATTTGCGGGCCAACTGCTATTTGGAAATACAAGCTCCTGATTGTTAATTTTGTAAAAAGGAGATAAAGGAATTAGAGGTATGAATTTACAGAATAAACAAACTAAGGGCCGATTCATATTGCACTGTTACTTGACCAATCCTAACTTGCCCAGCGTTTTTCTAGAGCATATGGGCTGGCTCTCTGCAGGAGCAAGCATGTCTGGCAGCCCTTGACTCACAGCACCCTCTCCACCTAGTTGCTCCTCCAAGGCTGACACGCAGATTAATCACTGTTTGGAGCTGGAGCAGAAAGTCAGCATTCTTGCAAATAACTGAGATTTGACTATTCAAGGCCTAGTTTCTAAGTCACCACTTTAATCTTTATAAAGGCATGAAATAGATAAATTAGATGTACTTAATGGGTTTTCTGACTACAATTTATAACAGAGTAAAACAAAAACCTTCTTACCTTTGAAGCTGTGAGAAGCATCATTGTACACTTTTCAAGAACTGCCCTAGCTGCTGCCATTTTTGCCTTTTTCTTTTCATCTTTCAAATCCTAAAGATGAAATAATATCACTGAACCGTTTAAGATCATATAAACAAACCAATTTCTGAAAAGTCATTTATTCAACATTACTTAAAAATTCAGTAACATTGTGTGGGGGGGGGGCGGGGGAAGAAACAAAGAAAGAAAAAGAAAAAAAACTCAGGACAAAGTTTTATGAACTGTTACGGTCTCCTTCTAAACACAGTAGTCCCCACACCCATATCCACAGTTCCATTCTCCAAGGTTTTAGTTAACAGTTGTCAATTTTTGTTTTACCGTCTCTTCCCATTCTCACTAAAATGTAAGCTCCAAAAATAATAATAAATAATGAAGAGAACGTGGATAAAAAAGAACACACTTACACTGTTGGTGGGACTGTAAATTGGTACAACCACTATAGAAATCAGTATGGAGATTCCTCAAAAGACCAGGTATGGAACTACCATATGACTCCTTGATACTTATCCTGAAGAATTAAAGTCACCACACTATAGCAATACAGGCGGAGCCATGTTTATAGCAAGCACAATTCACAATAGTTAAACTATGGAACCAACCTAGGTGTCCATCAACAGATGAATGGATAAAGAAAAGGTGGTAGGTGTTTACACACACACACACATTATAAAGTTTTATTCAGCCAAAAGAAAAAGGAGGGGCTGGGGATATGGCTTGAGTGAGGCACTAGGTTCGATCCTCAGCCCACATAAAAATAAAATAAAGATATTGAACCCACCTAAAACTAAAAAATAAATTTAAAATAAACTAAAAAAATAGAAAAATGAAATTATGTTGTCTATAAGAAAATAGATGGAACTTGAGACAATTATGTTAAGCAAAATAAGATAAACTCAGAAGGTCAAGGGTCGTATGTTTTCTCTCACAGATGGAAACTAGAGAGGAAAAAGGAAAAAAAAAAGTTGGGGGAGGGGTGATTTCATGAACATCAAAGGGCAATCCATGGGGAAGGGAGGAAAGAAGAAAAAGGAGAAATATTGGGGAATGATATTGGCCAAATTATATTGTTATAGTATGTGTAATGTATAAATATGGAATGACAAATCCCATCATTATGTTCAACAATAAAAAATATGGGGGAAAATAATTGACTTTAATAAACTAATTTTTTGTAAAAAAAATAAAATAAAATAAAATCTAAGCTCTGTGAGGGAAGAGGGTTTTTTTTAATCTCTTTTATTTACTATTGTATCCCCAATACCTAAGCTAAAACCTGATTCAGAGTAAGCAGCTAATGAATACCTGCTAAGTGAATTGAATGAATGAATCTGACCAACATCTATTTTCAACATATTCTAACTATACTAAGGGAGAAAGCATTTTTACCCTGGACATATTCCATGAAAGTGATCCAGAGATAACACTTATCAATCACAAAGATGCCAAAATTTCTGCTAGTAAGTTTTAGGGGTCCCGCATCTGAAGAGTTAAATTTTAAAACAGATACTTCAGTTAAAGCCCTCGACCCTTTTAAAACATTGGATCATATTCTTAATAGTCTTAGAAAAAAATATACATTCTCCATACCAAATTTCTAATTACAAATTAAAATAATGGTTAGTTTTCCATATACCTCCAGATGCCAAAGAGGATCCAGCAGAAAGCATAACTGAAGAGAGGTGGCTTTGAAACTTAAAAATCACACCATGCTTGCATCGAGAAAATGTTACATAATATATAATTATCATAACAATACTCATGCTAATAATTTTATAGGGGAAGAGGAAGATGAAGAAGATGGAGAGAGAGAAAAAGAAATAAAAGCAAAAAATGTTTTATAAAAACAGAGACAGAGGAACAGAAAATGAAGCAGTAAGGTACCTATATAGAGAGCTTGATTAGAGCCTAACACCACTGTCCAGCCTGCTCTTTCCAAGCCACTACTCTGCGGCAACCAGGAAAGTTCACATCCAAAACTAAGGAAGTGACCTATGTGGCCATTCCGAGAAGCATCTCAAGAATCTGCTGACAGATGCACAAATTCCCCAACAAGGAAAAGCCAGTCCCAAATATAATATGGGTTTCCACATCCCCAAATTTAGGAGATTATGGTCTGAATTGGGAAACAAATCCATGAAAAACAGATATTATGTTGTAGTTTGAGAATAGCAGGCTTTAAAATCAGATTTAACTGAGTTCATCTGTCAGCAGAGTGACCTTGAGAAAGCATTATCATCTCAGGTTCAGTCCCCTCCTGTGTAAGACAATAATAGCAATACCTACCTCATAAGAATGTCTTGAGAATTAAATGAGTTCATGTGTATTAAGGACCAAGCATATAACAGAGCCAGTGCAAATAAATAATGGGTTATTACCATTAACCTAATGTGCTAAGAAAAACAGAAATACATAAGAAAATACTCTAAGAATATGAATGATGGCTCCGTTTGTTTATCTGAGCCCTGGTAGAGGAGTCATTAGAAAGCTTCACAAAAGAGAAAGTACTCGAGTTGGGCCTTGCAGGCACGTATGAGTGTTCCTAGTGAGAATATATTTAATGGTTACATGTGTCCAATAATGATATGCTGGCCAACTAACTACACCCTGGCTCATTTATGAGGTGTTTTTAAGACCAAGGTTATAGATTAATAAGCAAGGGATTTCGAAGACCACACCTTATCCAAACCAAAAATTATGCCTTTATCTAAAGATTCTGAAGTGTAGTAGATACCTACATTTTGTCTGTCTCCAGTTAAATGTGCAAACTCCACCATTTCATTTCCAAACTGACTGAATATCTGGACAAACTCTTGAAAGCTATTAACTTTCTCTAGTCTTTCCATAGTTGCGAGAACCTGCAAAACAGAATATTTTATTATTAGATAATAGATATAAAAGAGACTGAGACTGTCAAGGCTGAGGAGAGTGAAGAAAAAAGGAAGATTCTAAATTCTAGAGGGACGCTGAGGAGGAGGAACCAGAAAAGAATACAGGAAAGAAAGTGCTCAGAGAAGCTGGTTCAAAGGTCATGATCTCTTAGGGAATGGCGTGGTTTGAGGATGAGGAGACTTGGGCTTACTTGAAAATTAAAAGGAAAAAATTTCTAGATGACTAGATTTACAGAGGAAAGATCATTTATGTAGCCAATAGCAAAGGCGAGAATGGGGTGGACTGTGGTCGCTGCTACAGCCTGGATGTGGTTTCAGTGTGTCCTGAGCTGGAAGGACAATTTCTAGAGTGTCAATGTAAGAGGTGGTGGAACCTTTAAAAGGTGGGCCTACTGGAAGGTGGTTACTGGGGATACTTCCCGGGGAAGGGATAAATTCATTCCTCACAAGATGCCTTGCCTTGAGAGCGGGTTGTTTTGAAGACAAGACAGGGCCCCTCCGTGGTCTCTGGCTTCCTGTCTTGCCATGTGATTCTTCTGCACATTCTTCCACCATTGTAATGCCAGCCACCAGGAAGCTCTCACCAAAGGCTGAACAAATGGGTCTGCCTGATTGTGTAACTTCAGCTCCAAAACTGAGCTAAGTAAACCTCTTCTCTTTATAAAGTACCAAGCCTCAGATATTTTATTATAGTGGCAGAAAATGGACTAATACAGTAATCAAATCTGAGAACTAAGAATGTAGTGAAGATAAAAGACAACACAGAAGCTGTATGGTTCACTGAACCAGAACTGGAGGAATCCCAATCATGTCAGTAAAATGGAAGGAAGGTCATCGGCAGAATGAGGAATAGAAAAGGAAGTTCAGGATTTATGAGCAGGAAAAAAGTTTAGATTAGTCAAGAATTATCAATGTTAAATAAATTCATTGCCTAGAACCTTCAGAGATCAGGAGTGAATATAGACATGTGAATCTATAGCAGAGCCACAGATAATGTATTTTCTTGATGTAAGAAATGATGTAAATAGATGTGAAACATATTTTCAAATATATTTCTTTAAAATAACAGCACTGAGTTAGCTTTAGTCAGACCTAGAGAGGTTAAGAAAACACAGATATCCTGTGTTTACTTATTTTTAATGAGAATATGATGGATATTTGTCATGTTAAGTTGCCCTAGCAGCTCAGGAAGCACAGGAAACTAATAGAGATAAGGAAGATTTCCACACCAAGCAGAGCCTCCATCTTTCAAAGAGAAGACAGTTGATTCTGTTCCTCTAGCACTGCTTGATCCACCTCTCCAATTTCTTATTCTCTTTAAAGTTATACTTTCTAATTTACTCAATACTCATCAGGTGGTTTTGTCTTCAGACTGTACTGGGACAGTCTCTTCCCTGGCTGACTGCCCTCCTTCTTGGCTAGGGAACCATCCAGGGAAAGAAATTATCATACATGCCCCAGGTTCCTAGATGACCAAGAAGTATAACCATCAACTAAGACACTGGAAGAGTTTTGTAATTATTCAGGAATGTTTAGGGATGCTACACACAGAAAATTTTATTACTGTGGATGATTATAGTCTCGGATGATTAAGCTTATAAATTGTTACATTCTGACTTAGAAAAAACATACTAAAGAATTCGCATTTTTACCAACTAGGTTTCTACTACATTTTGCCAGTAATCCTTAGCAAGCAGACAATGATTTTCAGAGAAGAAACTATATTTGCATTCAAAAGTTTAGGCCTTGTCCACACATTACTTAGAAATGACAGACAAGGACAGAAGAAACAGGGCTGGGGTTGTGGCTCAGTGGTCGAGCACTTGCCTAGCATTCATGAGGCAGTGGTTCGAACCCCAGCACCACATAAAAATAAACAAATAAAATAAAGGTATTGTGTCCATCTACAACTAAAAAAAAAAATTTATTTAAAAAAAAGGACAGAAGAAACACTACTCTTAAACTGTACACAATTAGTACTATTAATGATTATAATAGAAAAGTACTGCCAAATTATATGCAATTAACCCAGAGAAACACTTTTAAACAAAAGTATTGCAATATCAGAAAAGCAAGTACCTTATTTCTCGATGCTATTATCTGTTTGATAACTACTCGGTCTGCCAGCAGCAACACTTTTGTTACAGAAGAGAGAAGTAATCTTGCTGCCTTTATAACTCCTGTTTTGTCTGTAAAAATCATGATCTGGCCTTCAGATTCTGGATGATTCAAGGTGGTCACATCTGTAAGCGCTGCAATTGTTTCTCCTAAGAAAAGTGGGGGAGGAGTTACATTGGGAACGAGACACTTAAGTAAAAATCCAAACTGTTTTCTGATCTTGGATATCACGCATGACAGAGGAAAAGTTGATTCTGCAGCATTAGTTCAAGAACAAGAAATGGTTTCTCTTGATGATTGGAGAAATTATCAAATGAAGCTTTCTAATAACAAAATAACAGCACACTCTTTAGAACTGTGACAAACTTAACTGACAAACTTTTGCTTCCACCCCATTTACAAAACAGAATTTTTGTTTCTAGTAGTATGGCCAACTCTACAATCTAACAGCCTCCTTCTCTGCAAGACAGTAAAATAAGTCATACGAGACAAAAACCAAAGAACCTAAATCCAGAATAGAAAGCAGAAGCTTGGCCTGAAGTTGCTTAGGTTTGTACAGTCATCCAAGGAGAGCAGAATGACAAGGCTTTGGGCCCCAAGGGTTGATATCGTCAATGAGAAGTGAAGACTGTCTGCTCATCAGCCTGGACTTGGGGTGAGGAAAGCAAATAAAGAAAAAACCTCCCCCTCCGCTCTCCCCATAAGACTTCAAATCCTGGGCTGACCCTCTCTCTCAGGCTTTCAGGTGGAGTTCACACTTCCTGTGGTGCCCAGTGCACATCACTCTACCAAACAGATAAACTTCCAACCCTCTAGAAAAATTCTCTTATAGGCCAGGCAAAGTGACATAATCCTAATAAACAAAATAACAACAATAATTTTGGGAAGCAGGAGGATCCCAAGTTTGAGGCCAGCCTTAGTAACTTAGCGAGGCTTAGTAACTTAGTAACTTAGCAAAGCACCCCTGGATTCAATCCCCAGTACCAAGAAAAAAAGAAAAATTGTATTCATTGGTATCATCAAATAGTTTGGTTTCTATTTACTTAGTGACACAAGGATTGAAGCCAGGGGTGTTCTACCACTGAGCTACCTCCCAGCTCCCACACCATTCATTTTGGTTCTTTCTTTTTTGCTTTCGGCTTTTTGTTTTTCTGAGACAGGATCTCATTAAATTGCCCAACATGGCCTTGAACTTGCAACCCTCCTACCTCAGCCTTAATCCTCATGCCTCACTCCCAAGTCACTGGAATGACAGTCATAAACCACTATGCTTAGCTCTGTTTCATTTCTATAAAGCAATATTCATCAAAAACAACACAAATGTTTGTTCTCCTCAAAGACAAAACCTAGAGTAACCTCCAAAACTTCTTGCTATTAAAGTCAACAAGATTTTTAAAATAACGAATTATCATCTTGTAGTCTTCAAGATAATTTTTAAGTTCTAAATAAACCTGTGTATCTAGTGATCGACTTTCATAAACGCTCTCCTGTCAATTTTACTCCATACATGCAGTAATGTCTCAGCCAATAGGCTAAGGATCTTGCAAAAGTACTAGATAGAACCTTAAAGGACAGATCACAAGCATAAAACAAAGTCAGTATTTAGAAAGGCATATCTGGTGGGAGCACATAAAATGGACTGGAAGTGAGAGACTTAACACTAGACTACCACAGTAATCATGGTGGTAAGGACTTTTGAAATGACAGCCACAGGAACAGAAAGAAGATGGTTTGAGAGAGACTGAGAAAAGAAAATAAAAAATTAGTACCTGGCCAGTGATAAAAAAAGAAAGGAATAGTGAAAAATGGCTTCAAGGTTGTGAACCTTAGTCACTTAAAGAAAATCAAAAGGGCATGAAAAGGAGATGATAAATTTAGTTTCAGAAAACAGGAGTTTTAAATGATACAGGAATACACAAAACATAAGCCCCCAAATGCAGACTAGTCAGCTGATTTGAAAGTGACAGTATAATTGCAATAGCTGAAGCTTTACCAACAGATAAAGCCTATGGTAGCCAGTCTCCAACATGGCCCCCAAGGATCCCCAACTACTAGTATTTACATCCTCATGTAGCTCCCTCTCTCATCCAAGCAGGGCTGGTGTAAAAGAAATGATGGTCACTTCTGATGTTAGGCTATTAAAAAATTAGAGACAATAATCTTGTTCTCTCTCTGAGGAAAGCCAGCTGTCGTATCATAAGCAGCCCTCACCACAGCAACACCTGCACAGTGAGAAACAGGCAGCAAATGCAGCCAATCCATGATCTAGTCAAGGAGCCTGGAAGCAGATCTTGCAGTCTCATGCAACTGTCCCAAATGACAACTTGATTGCAACCTGGTAAGACCAGTGACCCAAAACCCCTGCCCCACCAGAAATCCTGGATTCCTGACTCTCAGAAATTGAGGGAGAGCCAGGCTTTGTGGTGCACGCCTGTAATCCCAGCAGCTCAAGAGGCTGAAGGGGGATCATGAGCTCAAAGTCAGTCTCAGCAACTAAGCAAGGCCCCAAGCAACTCAGCAGGACTGTCTCTAAATAAAATATTAAAAAGGGCTAGGCCATTTGACCCAGCTATTCCCCTTCTCGGTCTATTCCCTAAAGACTTAACAAGAGCATGCTACAGGGACACTGCTACGTCGATGTTCATAGCAGCACAATTCACGACAGCAAGATTGTGGAACCAACCTAGAAGCCCTTCAATAGATGAATGGATTAAAAAAATGTGGCATTTATACACAATGGAGTATTACTCTGCAATAAGAAATGACAAAATCATAGAATTTGGAGGGAAATGGATGGCATTAGAGCAGATTATGCTAAGCGAAGCTAGCCAATCCTTAAAAAACAAATGCCAAATGTCTTCTTTGATATAAGGGGAGTAACCAAGGACAGGGTAGAGACGAAGAGCTTGAGAAGAAGATTAACATTAAACAGGGATGATAGGCGGGAGGGAAAGGGAGAGAGAAGGGAAATTGCATGGAATTGGAAGGTGAGCCTCAGGGTTATACACAAATACATATAAGAGGAAAGGAGGGGTAGGAGAAAAATTATATAAGTGGAAGAAACGATTTATAGTAGAGGGGGTGGAGAGAGAGAAGGGGAGGGGAGGGGAGGGGAGGGGAGGGGGGATAGTGGAGAATGGGATAGACAGCAGAATACATCAGTCACTAGAAAGGCAATTTGTAAATCAATGGAAATGTAACTGATGTGACACAGCAATCTGTATACGGGGTAAAAATGGGAGTTCATAACCCACTTGAATCAATCTGTGAAATATGGTATATTAAGAACTATGTAATGTTTTGAACAACCAACAATAAAATTTAAAAAAAAAAAAAAAAAAAGGGCTAGGGATGTGGCTCAGTGATTGAGTACCCCTGGGAGGAGAAGAAGGAGGAGGAGGAGGAAAAAGAAGAAGAAAGAAGAAGAAACTGACAGAGATGATACTATTTGCAACTTTATGTTGCTACCTTTGAGCTAATTTGTTTTACAGCAATACAAAGTTTTTATTAAACAGTTTTTATGGCAAAATAAACAAAGCACTTAGAATCAAACCCAAATGAACACAGAAAGGGACAGGAAGAGAAGTATCAGTTTGTATACTACCAGCAATAGCTGAAAAAATAAAAACATTTCCTCTGTTTCTCTGGAAAAAATTTATCCTGTTAATGTCAATCACCAAAGATATCACGTAAGCTTACACATATGTATTATTTTAACCCTTCCTTTTTTCTGACTGAACTCCAGGTGTTTAACTCGTAAATACATGAGATAGTAACATTTGATCAACTCCCAACATAGTCAAATACTTCCTTAATGTTGTTCAGAGTAGCCTATTCAGAAATTAGTTCTCTGAAAAAGCACAAAGCTTTCTTACAGCTTCATGGTTGTGGTTTCTTTTACTATGCAACCAGTATTCTGTCTTAAAGTGAAAATCCAAAGCCACTCAAACATTTAAATTAATTGATCCTCCATATAAAATATAAACCTTGCCCGGTAGCCAAGGAAAAAGTAAAAATACAATGCAAGAGTTCAACACAGTGAAAGGATAAAACTAATTATAATGACACTAATATTTATTGAACATTACTATGTGTCAAATGCATATATGCACTACAGTAAGATAACTCTATAAACAATAATAGCACTATTTTAATTTTTTTTCCAGTATTGGGGATTGATAGCAGATTCTTATACATTCTAGGCAAGTGTTTTACCACTGAGCTACATCCTTTGTCTTTATTTTATTATTTTATGTTATTTTATTATTTTACTTTTTCATTATTTTGAAATAGTATCTTGGTAAATTGTCAAGGCTGTCCTCAAACTTGCAATCCTCCAGCCTCAGACTCCCTAGTAGGTGCAATTATAGGTGCGTAACATCACCCCCTGCTAAAAGCCCCATTTTACAGATGATGACACTAATTAGTAGCTTGTGACCCACAATGGGGAGGAGGCATGGGGACAATGGAGGAACTTTGATTGGGCAAAGAGGGGAGGGACAGGGGTAGGAAAGATGGTGGAATGAGGTGAACATCATTACCCAAGGTACATGTATGACTGCACATGTGATGTAACTCTATATCATGTTAAACCAGAGAAATGAAAAGTTGTGCTCCATTTGTGTCCAATGAATTGAAATATACTCTGCTATTATGTGTAACTAATTAAAACAAATAAAAAATCAAAAAAATTAGTAGCTTGCCCAAAGTCTCTCTGCTAGCATTGGGAAGAGTGGGATTGGCACATGGGCAATCTGACACTCAGCTCTCGTGCTCTATCACCACTTTCATTATTCCCCTCAGACGAATGCTGAGTTGTCCAGAGGAGAAAATGGTTCATATGTACTAACTGGGTCAGAAACATTTCAGTGATGTAAGTCTTAAATCTATACACATTAAACAAACAAACAAAAAAAATGTGGAGGTTCCATTCTCATTCTCTTACTTGAGTGACAAAGTGACTATGAGAGAAAAGGGCACCTTGAATAAGAAGAGATGATGTGTGGCATCCATGACATCTGGTGGCTTCCAAAAGATTCCAGCTAAGCAGCTGCCTGAGCTTACAGTACTTGCAGAGAACTATACTCCACCAGAGCTTGTCACCATTTCCTGTCCTCCTTTGTGCTTGCCCTATCCTAAGCACAATGGCACACCACAAAGCCAATAAAGATAGGACTCTGGACACCCTTTCATTAAAGGGCTTCACTCCTGCTTTTATCAATAGTTGTTACAAGAAACAATATGAAGAATGGCTCTGCATTTTCTGTGCATTGTCCCCCATCTTATGTAATGGCTTTTATAAGTGCCCACATAATAATTTAGTGCCAGGAAAAAATTCTCTCTCTCCTCTCACAAGCTGGTTTGTTTCCTTTTAGCAAACAATAAGAATTATATAACCCTTTGTTTCTCACATTTTTGTTTTGCCTTTCAGGAAGTACAAAGATAAATTTCATGCTTAATTAAAATAATCATGTTTGCCAAATTTCTGTTTTTTTATTATAAGCTATTTCAAATCCTTTTTTAAAGTAGGAAACATAAATTATGAATAGAATAAGTCTCTCTCTCCTGCCTCTCACATAAGACCTATTCTGTAATCCAGCAAATAGCCAGAAGCCAAGAGTCAAACCAGATCTTCCCTTTCCTTTAGTCAAAAATCTGGTTCCAACGATCCAACAACCTTCATGAGTATTTTGTGCCCTCTCCCTGCTCTTTATAACCCTATTACACTGTCTTGGTCTGGCTGTTTTTATTGGAAAGTTTCCATTTTAATCTCTCTGCTTTCCTTCTCAACCCTCTCTCAATCTGTCCTCATATATGCATCTACCATCAAAAAGATTTCTAACAGTCTCTCTCATCTGGCTCAAAATTCCTCAATGACTCCCTATTACTGATAGAAGACTATATTACATCATTCATATACCATGTATGAACTGGCGCTCTATATTTACTTAGTCTTATTATACCTTTCCCCTAAAGACCCTCCCAAAATACCTGCTCCTCTCTCAGGGTTGCTCACCTCAGGAACTGGCCATTCACCCAGCTGTCCATACCCCAAACCTTGCAGTATGCACATCTCCTCTTTCTGTCACATTCTATCCAAAACATCAGCAAGTCCTATCTGCTTCACCTGACAACATAGTCAGATGCTACTGCCTTGCACCACCTCAAATGCATTCACCTAACCTAGCTCACCATTATCTGTCACCTGGACCACTGCAACAGCCTTCTGACTGACTTCTCTGATTCTACCATCAGACCCCCTAAAATGTACTCTCTATACCGAAACCACCAGTTGCCTTTTAAGATAATTAAGATCTTTGTGTGTGTGTGTGTGTGGTGCAGAGGATTTAACCCAGGACCTTACATGCAAGGCAAGCACTCCACCAACTGAGGTATATCCCCAACCCTATATTTACTCATATTTACAAGCTCCTTGAGGGCAGACTTTTGTACATGGATATATACCCCTACAGCCTAGAATAATGCTTGGTTATTGCCAGCACTCAGTAGATAGTTATTGAAAGAATAAAGACATAAATGATAGTTTAACAAAACTGAGCTATTTGTAGCCCTCAAAACACCCCGGGTTCTGAAATGCTTCTGGACTACGAGCTATATAGAGAACTATAACAATATAAGGTCTGAAGCCATAATGATTTGTCTGCCATAGAGTATGGACACACACTCATGTTGTAACATTTTCTACATGGCAGGAGTTAGGCTACCCTGCTCCTTGAGGACAGAGCCCAGGCTTCACACTTTGCATCTCTCTCATCTCAATAGCTGATGGTGAGGATGACACGTCACCAGTGTGACCAGTGAAAGAGTCCTATGTTTCAGATTTAGAACTTGAGCCAAGAAAAGCTCAATATTCCTGGAAGCTAATCCAGGTCCTCAATGTCCTGGGCGTCTATTATCAGAAGGCCCAAAATCAGTATACATTTTTACTCATAATAAAATAGTAGTCTGTCGTCATATCCAAAGCAATAAAACTGGTATAAATAGACTTCAAAATCAATATTCACATACCTGCTTGTTTAGCTTCAATACAGGCAATACTTATTTCTTCTTTCAAATCCCAGTTTTCATTGGCTATAGCTTCCCCCACTTTAACAAATCTTCCAACTGCCAGGTTGACGGCTTGTCCCACACGCTGAATTGCTTGCAGAGTTTTATCAGACTTTTTGGTGTTATCTTTATGATTAATAAGTGTGGTAATCTAAAAAGATAAATGCAACTAGCTTTAATTTTTTTTCTTTGATACATAATATTTGTATTTATTTTTGAGATAGAGCAGAACAATTCAAGACACAGACATGAAGACCAAACCAGGCTAACAAGCATGTTTATCTCCTCAAACATCATCATTTCTATGTGACAGGTATGTTGTTAAAAGTTTATGCTTGAGACCAGACTTTTTTCTCTTTGTTCATTTTAGTTATACATGACAATAGAATGTATTTTGACATATTATACATACATGAAGTATAACTTCCCATTCTTGTGGTTGTACATGATGTGGAGTTACACTGGTGATATATTCACATATGATCACAGGAAAGTTACGTCTGGTTCATTCTACTGTCTTTCCTGTTTCATGACCCTCCCTTCCACCCATCCCCTTTGTCTAAAATCCAAAGTACTTCTATTATTCCCTACAACGCCCCCCCCCCACATTGTGTGTTAGTATTCAAATATTAGAGAGAACATTTAGCCTTTGGTTTGGGGGGATTGGCTTATTTAGCTTAGGAAAAGTGTCTCCAGTTCCATCCATTTATGGGTAAATGCCATAATTTCATTCTTCTTTATGGCTGAGTAATATTGCATTGTGCATATGTGCCATATTTTCTTTATTCATTCATCTGTTAAAGGGCACCTAGGTTGATTGTATAACTTAGCTATTGTGAATTGAGCTGCTATAAACATTGATGTGGCCTCGTCACTACAGTATGTTGACTTGAAGTCCTTGGTTATACCCAAGGTGGGTATATCCAGGGTGGGATAACTGGGTCAAACGGTGGTTCCATTCCAAGTTTTTTGAGAAATCTCCATACTGCTTTCCAGAGTGGTTACACCAATTTGCAGTCCCACCACCAATGTATGAGAAGTGTACCTTTTCCCCCACATCCTCACCAACACTTATTGTTATTTGTATTCTTAATAAATGCCATTCTGAATGGAGTGAGATGAAATCTCAATGCAGTTTTAATCTGCATTTCTCTAATTAAACTAGCTTTAATTTTATCTCAACTTTTTAAGTTGTATCACATAAGAAAATCAAGCACAGCAGTGGACTAGCCCAATATATTAATAATTTTAGATATTTCAACCCAGGGACAACCAGCAAAGTATCTTGCATCATTCCTCAGGACAATACTTCCATTAATTACGATTCCAAGTGCACCTGAGGGCAATTATCTGGGGTACACAGTTCTAGCAGCTCTCCAGATCTTTCAATAAAATCTTAGGCAGGAGAAAAGAAGGAGAGGCTAAATCATTACATTCACAGAACTCACAGAAAACCAAGTACTTCAGGTCTAGCTTCCTCTGCCACATCCTGAGCCACTGTGAAGGTGAAGCCACCTCTCCACTGCAGTCCACACCATGGCCTACCATGGTACATGGGTTGTACCAAGTAGTATACGTGCCACATGTAGTTACAGAATTAATTAAATATTTAGCATGACCAGTGTACTCTATGTTTTGTCCTCTCTCAATTTTGTTGCACCAGTCTCAAAGTAAAATAAATACCAAGGGTTTTAACACTTGGCCTCAGGTCCCCAAATAAAAAAAATTAAAAAAAAAAAGATAACAAGTTCAGATCACTGAAACAAACATAATTTTTTAAAAATATTCAGAAAACTAATACATGAACTATGCTGAAGTATGAAAAATATTTATTAAAGAACATTGCATGAGGGTTGGGGGTAAAGTTCAGTGGTAGGGTATATACCTAGCATGGATAAGGCCCTGAGTTCCATCCCCAGGTACATGAAAAGAAAGGTACATGAAAAACATAGATTCTAACTAGTAAATGTATGTAGAATTTAACTTTGAAATTATTTATATAGCACATTAACAAAGACCACAATAGAGAATTAAGAGAAGAGAAAGGGAATCACTCTTATCCTTTGAGAAACTAGTATGTGCTTGTATGTCAAGTATTAAGAATTTAGAATAGAAAGGCCTCGATTTGAATCTTTTCTCTGCCATTATCTAAATGACCTAGCAAAATATCCTTAATCTCTTTAAATTTCCACATCTACAATGTTTTGCAACATAGTTTTAGTATCTTTAGTCTTACCCTGAGGGGGCATGGGTAAGACTCATAGGATCCTGCTTCCATTAGGTTTACAGTATAGAAACCCAATAATTCCATCACACATAATGTATTTGCTGCACACTATCATATGCCAAGTAAAATTTTAGGCAATGATGAACAGTGATGAAGAAAACAGAAGCCATTGCTTTCATGGAATTGGCGTTCTAATGGGGGAGGTGGAGAGATACAATAATTACATAAAGAGGTCACCAAAAATTTTAATGCCACCATGAGGCCCTAAGCAACTCAGTGAGACCCTGTCTCTAGGTAAAATACAAAAAAGAACTGGGGATGTGCCTCAGAATGCCCGAGTTCAATCTCCAGTATACCCCACCTCCCAAAAAAATGTATAGAGGAGGTATGTACAGACTTAAGTAGCCCAACTTCAACTTTTGAAAACACATTCATTTATTTTTAGGAAATGATTTATTTTAATAGAAATCTGTAAAATGAAATAAAAGTTGAAAAAAATAAGCTCATATGTTAAATGTTAAACCCTTTAATCCACTAAGACCAAGCTAGTAAATGCAAAGACTAAGAACAGAGAAAGCACAATCATCAGCAGTGAGACGTAGATTGGTATCCCTTTATTGGAAAGCAAGTTGACGATTTGTGTTAAACGTGTTCATAACTCTTCACACAAAAATTCCATTTTGGAAAATATTGATAAATAAAATAATATAAAGTATGGAAATAATAAAACAATGGGAAATAAAAAAACTTTAATGTAAATGCTATGGAAAATGTTTAAATAGAATAATATGATTTAAAGAATCTGTGTAGCTGCTTGAGATTGTTTGTCTTCCTTCTGTGAGGAAAAGAAATTTAAGCAAAGATCTAAATAGTAGCAGGTAGCCAGGCTGGTGAACACCAGGGAATAAAGCGTTCTAGGGAGCAGGAACATTCAGGAAATGAAGGGTAGGAATGAAGAGCTGGGGTAGGAATGAAGGTCAGAGGTGGTCAAAGCACATTGAGCAAGGAGGCAAGTGTAAAACCGATGTCCAAGACATGGGATGGTAAGAACTAGCCATGGAAGGCTGGGAATTGGAGTCAAGAATCTGTTTGATTCTATGCATCACAGGAAGCTACTGAAATGTTTTTAAGTGGTATGATCTCTGTAGTGGTATTAAAATGTCTTCATAAATTCTCTCATACTTTTCCCTTGAAAACGTGGAGCCTCATCTCTCTCCCCTAGAGTGTGGGCTCAACTCAAAGAACAGACCAGAATGGAAGCAATGGGGTACTTCTGAGGGAAGGTCACAGAACACACCCCGACTTCCACCTCACCTGTCCACTCTTTAGGATCAATCACAGTAGGAAAAAAAACAACAAAACTGCCGTCTCATGGAGGCACTCAAACAAATCCATGGAGAGCCCCACAAGGTGAGGACTTTGGACAACAGGAAGGAAAGGACTGAGGTCTCCTGCCAACAGCCAGATGAGCAAACCGGGGAGCAGATTTCCAGGCTCAGTCAAGCCTTTGAACTGCTACAGGCCCAGCCA
Organism: Spermophilus citellus; assembly: GCF_964194105.1. Lineage (NCBI taxonomy): Eukaryota > Metazoa > Chordata > Mammalia > Rodentia > Sciuridae > Spermophilus > Spermophilus citellus. Next base: position 24,683,523 of record NC_138183.1, on the reverse strand, counting down.
AACATCTTTATTGCAGTTTCAGGGCAGACTTGAATCCAGAACCACCAAGTAAATAACTCCAGAATTCTTGGCCTACAGCAACTGTAAGATAATTATTATTTTGAGGCATTAAGTTTGGGGGAATTTGTTTCATGTCAATATACAACTAATACAAATTTTGGAACCTGGTTTGGAGTAACTGGATAACAAAACCTAATATGTAAAAGTAGCTTTGAAATTGGTATGTGGAAGTTGAATGGACTTTGAGGAGTGAGTCAAAGCACCAAGTGTCCATGGTGGATGTAGTTCAGTAGTAGAGCACTTGTCTGGCATGCAAGAGGCCCTGGGTTTAATTCTGTGAATAATTTCTTAAAAAGCTAGAAGATTGTTGAAGAAATTTTGTAGAGCACAGTAATTTGTGCTCTACAAATCTGCACATAACAAAATATCTTACACTGGGTAATTTATGAACACCAGAAATTCATTACATAGAGTTTTGGAGGCCAAGAAGTTCAAAATTAGGGCTCCATAAGACTCAGTGTTTGGTAAGGGCCAGCTCTTGGTGGATGGTGTCTTGGCATGGTAGGAGGGGGAAATAGGCTTCTTCGGCCTCTTTTATATTAGTCTCATTCATGACCTAATCACCTCCCAAAAGTTGATAATAGCACCAGGGCAGTTAAGTTACAAAATATCAGTTGTGGGAAGAAACCAAATCATTGCAGACGTTATAAGAGAAAGCTTAATGAGAAGTGAGAAAAATCTCAATAGAAAACAGAGAAAAGGGGATCCTTCTTATGTAGTATAGAAAGAAGAGAGTGTATCTAATGAACTCAGTGATCTAGCTAAGGAGATGTCAAAGAAGACTTGGAGGGTGCTACCAGGCTTTTTCCTACTGATTACAGTAAAATCCAAGAGAAGAGAAAAGTTAAAGGAAACACTGTGAAATAAAAGCAAGAGCTGGCTCAGAGGTAGAGCACTCGCCTACCATGTGTGAGGCACCAGGTTCAATCCTCAGCACCTTATAAAAATAAAATAAAGATATTGCATCCACCTATAACTAAAAAATAAATATTTTTTAAAAAGCAAGCCAGAACTTACTCATTTTGAAAATTTATAGCCAAATAGTACAACATGCTAAAATTAAGAAGGGCTTCTAGGCAAAAATCTGTCAAGAAAGCACGATCTAAAGACAAAGGTAAGGGTATAACTATAAATCTTATGCTACAATCTCAGTATGAGCCAAAGAAACAAGTTTCCTAAGACACTTAGAGGTTTTATTTCTAAGCAGTTCCAGCAGAAGCCCAGTTAGAGAAGAGCTTATCTCAAAGAGACTTGTAGATATGGCTTTTGTCTAATTAATACACTGAGTCCAATATGACTCAGAGACCAACATCATAAATATAATTATGTTGGCAAAAACATCATCAACTTGAATAGAAAAAAAAAAAAGATTGATACAAAATGAAAGGAAGCTTTTATACCCCCCCCCCAAGCTTCCATGAACAAGCAGCAAGCTGAGAAACTATCAACTGCAAACAAGGGCTACCTTTCATGAAAGAGGACAATGCCAACAGGATGGCAAAAGGAGAAGGCAATGCCAAGAGTGATGAAACATTATTCTTAGGACTTGAGTCAAAACCAAGGAACTATCAGTCTGTGCCCAGGGGGATTTCAGAATGCTATAAACCAAATAGCACACCAAGCTAAAATTAAGAATGGCTTCTAGGCAAAAATACAATACCTATTCTCTCAACTTCTGTTTGCCCTCTAAAAAAAGAGAGAGAGAGAGAGAGAGTCTATAGTGGTTATCTTATAGCTGGAAGGAGTTACACTTAAGGAACAACTACATAAATAAGATGCCTCATCTCACCAAGCACAGCGGTGCACACCTGTAATCCCAGCAACTCTGGAGGCTGAGGCAGGAGGTTTGCAAGTTCAAAGCCAGCCTCAGCAACTTACAAGATGCTGTCTCAAAAACAAAAAGGGCTGGGGGTATGGCTTAGTGGTTGACTCTGTATTCAATCCTCAGTACCAAAGAAAAAAGGAGGAGGAGGAGGAAGAGAAGGAGAGAGGTAAGGAGGAAGAAGGGAAGGGAGGAGCAGAAGAAAGAAGAGAAGCAGCAACAATAGCAGCTATCACCCCCTTGTTTGGACCAGATCTAGATGCCAATATCCTGGATTTCTAGTTGATGCCATAGCTTTGGGGAGGGCTAGGACAGGAAGAGGCAGTTAGCAGATGGGATGAAAGTAAATAATGTATAACAGAAGGTGGAGTATGGAATCTCTAAAATATGTCCAGAGTCTCATGTTCCTCTTCCTGATTGCAGGCTGAACTTAGCCACTTGTTTCTAACTAAAAGAATAAAGCAGAAGTGACAGTGTGCTCCATCCCATGAAGATCAGCCACAAAGTCACCGCAGCCCCCTTTTTGTCTCTAAAGTTATTCCCTCAGGGGAAATTAGTTCCTATGTCATCAATACACTTGACCAGCCCAAGGGGAAGGCTCCTGGTAAGGAACTGGGGTTTCTGCCAATAGCTATCAAGACTCTGAGACCCCATTTAACAGACACGAGTGATCCAGAACAACCCAAATAAGCCACTCACACATTCCTAACTCACAGAAACTGAGATAACAACTGGTTGGTGTTTTAAACCATTATGTTTGGCAAGGGTTGGGGGTACTTTGTTATGCAACAGTTAACAACCAACACAATATTAAATGTAGGGTTTTTTTTATTTTTTAAATTAATTTATTGGGGGGGTGTGCCTTGCGTTGAACCCAGAGGTATTTAACCACTAAGCCACATGCCCATCCTTTTTATTTTTTATTTTTGATACAGGGACTTGCTAAGTTGCTTAAGCCCTTGCTAAATTGCTGAAGCTGGCTTTGAACTTGAAATCTTCCTGCCTCACCCTCCTAAGCTGATGGGATTTAGGCATGCCTCACCACACCCAGCTCAAATGTGAGTGTTTTAAAAGAACTCTCTGGCTCCTAAGATTAGATTAGATAGTTAGAAAGCTGTTGCAATAGTTCAAGCAAAAGATGATGGTAGTGTGAAATAAAGTGACAATAGTCAAGGGGAAGGAAAACTGGTGAACTGGGGAATATCTTGATGGATTCAATTGGTTTGTATCAAAGATGACCCCTAAATGTGTGGTATATGAGAAACAGACTGGATGGAGTAACACTAACATCTCTATGTGGCAGGCACATGAAAGTATCTAATTTAACCCTCATAATAATCTTAGGACATAGGTACTGTGTCCTTTATACAAATAAGGAAAGTGATGCTAAAATGTGCTTATTTAAAGTCACACAGTTAAAAAGGGATGGAGTTGGAATTTGGAATCAGGTTGACTCCAGAGACTGTACTCTTGAACACACTACCCTGTAAAGTTGCACAATGACTCAATGAAAGAAGTACTATTATTGTCCCCACTTTACAAATGAGGAAACTGGACATCAAGGAGATTAGAAAAGTTAGGAATTATATACAGATATTCTACTTGCAGAGCCCAGTTTTAACTACTGAGCTACACTCCCTTCTCTGCCTTAATGTTAACAGGATTTAATGTAGTGACGAAAGCACGGGGTATAACTTACTACCCAATGCATGGTAAGCAAAGGCATACTGTGTTTTTTCTCTTTGATCCTTATATATTATTAAAGAAAACAGGCTGAGTAAAATCAAGCACTTGGCTTACACAACTAATAAGTAGACTAGAATATGAACCCAGGTTAATCTGACACCAGAACCATCCAGTACTCTTTCCTTTATTGGAGATTTTCAATTTTTATTATTAGTAGTATTATTATTGAAATAGAATCCTTTCTTCCAAATAAACTAAGAAACAGGAAATAAAATAAAAAGTTACCTAAAAGCCCACTATGTAATCACATCAAATAAGAATTGTTACAGTTCATTTTTGTGGATGACTGTGGGTCATGGTGCTGGGAAGCAGGATACAATTACGAAACGTATTGGCACCACCTATGCCATTCTCCACACCTGGTGAATTTTACCACCACTGACTATTTTAACCTACCACCTTGGAAGATTCTGGAGTGAAAAGGAGTGGAAGTTGTTGCTTGGACTGAATATGTCCCCTCAAAATTCACATACTGAAATCCGATGCCCCACTGCTAGGGCATTAAGAGGTGGGGCTTTGGGAGGTGATTGGGTCATGAGTATGGAGCTCTCAAGAACGGCTTTAGTGCCCTTATAAAACAGTCTCCAGAAAAAACCTTGCCCTTTGAGGACAGTGAAAAGACACCTGTCTGTGATCCAGAAAGCAGGCCTCACCAGACACAGAGTCCGCCAGCATCTTGAGATTAGACCTCTCAGAACTGTGAGAAATAAATTGCTTCAAATGGGGTAATATGTCAAGATCATTGTAATGTTTTGATCGACTAATAAAAAAATTTAAATAAATAAATAAATTGCTATTGTTTAAGATACCTAGTCTATGGTCTTTTTCTTATAGCAGCCCAAAGTATGAGAGTTGTGTTCATTAAATCTTTTATTTACATAAAGTTTTAAATTTTCAATGATAAAGGAAAGATCCTGCAATCAGGCTAAAATACCAACCATTGTTCAGTCCCCAAGCACACACTTGGCTTTCACTGCAAGCATCCTCCCCAGTGCATAATTAGGTGTGGCTGTCTTCCTCTTACTCAAAGCAGTGTGGATAATGTTTGATCTAAATACAGATATGACATTTAGGGGAGCTAAGTTAACTCAATACATTACTTATTAAAAGAACTACATTTGCCAGGTGCCATAGCTCACATAGTCAATTCCACCCACTTGGAGGCTGAGGCAGGAGGATCACAAAATCAAGGCCAATCTGGACAACTTAGTAAGACTCTGTTTCAAAATAGGAAATAAATAAAAAATGGTGCTGGGACTGTGACTCAGTGGTAGAGCATTTGTGTAGCATGTGCAAGGCCCTGGGTTCAATCCCTAAAACCACCAAGAAAAAAAATCTTCTTATTTCCTAAAATTATTTTCAATCTTGTATAAAAAGGGAGTTTTAAAAGTTATACATGATTGCATTCAAAAGAGAAAATAAAAAATATAGGAAAACTTCAGGAAATAAAAATCACTAATAATCCTATAACATTGTGAGCATTTTGGCATAATTCTTTCCAGTCTTGTCAGTCTTGTTTTATAAATATACAAACTTAAATATATAGTTTTATAAAATTTAAATTAAACTTCAATTTCCTTAAGCAAAAAATAAAACTAGCTAATATTTATTAAGCACAACAGTACCAGGCACTAGACAATGGATTTTAAGGCTTATATCTCTAATATCTAATAGGTACATAATACTACTACCCTCATTTTACAGATAAAGAACATGAAATTTGAAGAGATTAAGAATTTGCCCAAGGTCACTAAGCCAGGAAGCTGTCTCTCTTACCTACAAGGATCAAGGGGGAAACAACTATGAGAGTGCTTTGAAAAATCACATAAAATAAAATTTCAGCTATTACTCTTGAAAAATAGGCAGCATATTAAATTGAGAGTCACAAGTTGGAGTTTCCTGACAAATCCTAAAAATGTTCCAGAAAGAACATCTAAATGAGCCAGAAAAGAGGGCAGAGAAGGCATCCCATGGGAAAGAAAGAGGATCTGATGTATTAAACTTTGCAATGGAAGAAAAGAATAAGAAATAGGGTTTACTTGATACCTTCTGACAAAGTGTGTCATGAAGTACAAATTACAAGAAAGTATATGCTAGCAGTTAAAAGCATGGACTCTGCCTGGGTTTGAATCCTGGCTCTGCCTCATGACCATGCAGCTAGTTCTTTCTGGGACTGTTCTCATCTTTAAAAATGGGAATACTAATAGCATCCATCCCATGAGGTTATTATGTGGAATGAATAAATGTAAAAGACTGTATTTAAAATAGTGCTTGTTATACAATAAGCACAACCTAATTGTTAGACATCATTACACTGGTTAGATTTCTAGAATCTCTTTTCTTTACTCATTTTTGTGACGTTTTTAATTTGTAGAAAAACGGATAGCAAATCCTAGATTTAAAAGGACTTTTTTAGTTTATTTACTTACTTGTGGGGAGGCAAGAAAGCAAATTAAGGAAAAAAAGAACAAAGCCAATTTACTGTTTGGCTTTTTTTTATCTTTGCAATTAAAAACACTTATATCCACATACATAAATTGGCAAACAGCAGAGAAGACCCCTCATCTACTCTCTGAAAAAAGGATTCTAAGTGTTTCCATGATGATGCAGAGAGAAAAGGGAAAATGAAATGAGCTACCTTAGAAATGTAAAGGGTCTAGAAATGGTGAATGCAGGACATCTATCACAGACAGGAAAAGACCAGTAGGTAATAGAATAACATTCTGCACTAGGGTGGAGCTCTGTGGCAGATATCCTTCTTCCCTTCCTTGGATAAAAACATTTTAAGACCTGGAATGTGAGTTTTGATAGGAATAAAGTGATTATTAAAGGAGGTGGGTAGTTGCTGTGCAGAACATATCTTTGGTTCTTAGCCTGGGGCTTTTCAAAAAGTGTTTGAATTTTAAAATATGCAACAGACAAGTATATGTAATATAAATATGCACAGTTTAAAAACATGAAAGGAAGACCCAAGTACCCACCAGCTAGTTTAAGGGGGAAATGCCAATACCTCTGAGAGCCCATGTGTCTGTCCTGCAGGCTCCTCCCTGTCTATATCACTGTCCTCCCTCACCCCAGAAGATACCACCTGATGTAGCATTCATTACTCCCCTAAAACTGTTGCACATACAGTGCAGCCTTAAAGGATGTATGATTTAATTTCACCTGGCTTTGAACCCTAATTTTTTTTCACTCAACATTATTTCATCCCTATTGATAATTACAGCTGTGGTTCATTTTACTGGCACAAAGTATCCCCACTGGATGAACACTGCACGATTTACTCAGATATTTACTGTTAAAAGACATCTGGGTGGTTTCCAGTTTGGGGTTATTACAAGTAAAAATGCTATCCCTATTCCTAGAAATTTTTCTAATATGTATGCAGGGGTTTCTCTGGAGGTAAAGACTTGGAAGTGGAGTTACTGGGCCATTGGTAACACCAACTTTTATATTAAGTTTACATTTATTTTTGGTTTATTTTTTATAGTGCTGGGAGTCAAACCCAGGACCTTACCCATGCTAAGCACACCAAGCACACCAAGCTACATCCTCAACCTCCACCTTCAATTTTAATAGATTACGCCAAAATGTTTTCCAAAATGGTTCTGACATTAACGTTTCCACCATCTCCACTTTCCCCACCAACACTTGTTCTCATTGTAGTTCATATTTCTAATGAAATTGAACTTCTTTGTAATTATCTTTTATCCATTTGTTTCCTCTTCTGTAAGATAACTATTGCTTTTAACAGCTTTCAACATCTAATCTTTTTATTTTTGCTTCATTGGAGTATTTTATTCTGGACTACTAATCATTTCTTGGCTATCTGTGTCGAAATCATATTCTCCCACTTTATGGCTTATCTTTTCACTTTCATAACGTCTCTAAGTTTTCATTTTTGAGTTATGGGGATTAAACCCAGGGCTTCAGACATGTTAGGCAAGCACTCTACCACTAAGCCTTGTCCCTCACCCTTTTTATGTTTTATTTTTAAGACAGGTCTCTCTAATTCAGTTGCCCAGACTGGCCTCAAACTTGCAATCCTCCCACCTGAGACTCCCAAATAGCTAGGATTACACAAGTGGCGTATAATGATTATACCTGGCTTATAATGTCTTTTGATAAACAGAGGTTCTTCATTTTAAAGGAATCAAATTAATTAATCTTCTCTTAGTTTGTACTTTTGGTGTAGTAAGAAATCCTTTCCCATGATAACATAATAATGTATTGCCCTATTTTTCTGTTTTATAAGTCTTTACTTTCATATTTATATACTTGGTTTTTTTTTTTTTTGCTTTTTCTTTGTTTCTTAGAATTTTTTTTAACATAGTGCAAGACAGAGACCCAATTTCATGTATTTCTATTTAGATAAATTATCACAATCTCATTTTTTACAGTTCTTCCTTTCCCCACTGATCAGAAACTGTCATTTACCAAGTCTCCATGCAGGTCGAGATCTGTTCCAGGTATCTCTACTATAGTTTTTTTCTACTTTGTCCTCTTTGTTCCTATTTTCACATTATAGCTTTATAATGTCTTGAAATCTGGTAGAGCAAATCCACCCACCTTGTTTCCGTTCTCACTATTCTTGGTCCTTTGTTATCTCATGTAAAATTTTAGAACTGTTTTAATCAAATTCTACCCAAAAATCCTAATAAATTTTTCATTGGGATTGCATTAAATTTGTAGGTCAATGAAGGAAACTGAAATATGTCTATAACTTCACGTCAATCTAGTCATGAATACAGTATTTTTCTCTCATTTATTTAACTCTACTTTGGCTTTTGATAAAAGTTTTAAATTTTCTCCATGAAGTTTGATATCACTCTTTTGAGATACACATTTTTCCCCTAGGAACCTCATATTTTGTTCTGTTGTTACTATATCTGGCTTTAGAAGTATTTTTCTGTTAATTACTAATGTAGAGGAATAAAATTGATTATAGTACTCCATATTCTGTGAAGTTGCTGAACATTTCTAATTTTTATCATTTATTCATAGCCTCTTTTAAGCTTTCTATGTAGATAATAATATCACAATGACATTTTTTATTTTTCCATTCCTTTCTCTGTACCTTTTATTTCTTCTCCTTGTCTTATTGTACCAGCTAGGGTTTCAAGTACAGTGTGCTAGTCAATAGTTGATTATAGTTTTAATAGAAATGTTTTAAATCTGATTGTTGCTATATTACTGTAACTTTTCTGTACATGCTCTGTTAGGTGAAAGAAACGTTTTGTTTTTTTTCTACTAAAACTTGTTAGGTATTCTTGATCATGATTAGAAGCTGCATATAACTAAATGCTTTGTCTGAATATTGTTAGGAACATATATTTTTTCTAGTCTGTTAAGACAGAAATTGTACACATTTTTCTAATACTGATACCATCTTGCATTTCTAGAATAAGACCTATAACTAAGAGAGTCAAAACAGTAAGACAAAACCAAAATAGAAACTCTCTATTAAACTGTACAGTGCTAATAATATTTATTTACCCCAAGATCTTGTCTCTTCCAAAGCATCGTTCCTGATGCATCCATGGCTTTCTATTTTTTCTTTTGAGACAGGGTCTGGCTAAGTTGCCTAGACTGGTCTGGAACTTTTGATCCTCCTGCCTCAGCCACCACTCCACCCCTGCAGGTATCTGGGATTATTGGTGTGCACCATCACTCCCAGATATCTGTGCCTTGTCTAAGTTCTCAGAGCACTTAACGTTTGATGATGTTCATTTGATACTTGGAATGGGATAGTCTATACATGTCCTATTTACCAACTAAAATATATGCCCTTAAAGAGCAGCAACTAGTAAGTAAGCACATAATAAATCCTTGCTTACAATTACTTAAAATAGCCCGGCATAGTGGTGCATGCCTGAAATCCCAGGAGCCGGAGAGGCTAAGGCAGGAGAATCTTGAGTTCAAAGCCAGCCTCAGCAAAATCAAGGTGCTAAGCAACTCAGTGAGACCCCTGTCTCTAAATACAAAATAGGACTGGGAATGTGGCTCAGTAATCAAATGCCCCTGAGTTCAGCCCCTGGTACCCAATTTAAAAAGAAAAAAAAAACCAAGTACTTACAATATCCTTGTGTGGATGAGATATTTTAAAAAATAGATAATAATGCAACATCCTTAGAAAAATAAAACTTCTAGATATGTTTTTTAGAGAACTGAAGTTTTAATCTCCTAACACTCACTGAAACTATCAAACTGTTCTAAATTATACTTCACACTTTCCTACTCACCTTGTTTACAGAGTTTTCTACCCATGCTTCATACATTTTTTTTATATTAAGTGAAACAATTTTTTCTTATTGAGGACAATTATTAGGAATATCAGTTACAGTATTTCAACAGAGAAACAGCTGTGCATAATGTGTGGGATGCAGAAACTAAGCCATTGCCCTGACTTTGACAGGAGGAGGGAAAAAAACAGGTATTTTTCCTCTGTGGCACTGACCTCTAATTAACTCTCAGCTGCCATTCACTTCTCCTCCTCTTTCTCCCCACCCTTTCACCCCAGAATTATACAATGTATCTCCTAGGACTCAGGTTTTTAGCAGTGATACTATAAAAAGTTATCATTTCTACAGATAATAACCTGCCCCCATTGTTTTTTTCCACTGTTGACTCTTCTCTGTACATGACAGCTGACTTCATCACTGCTTCCACTCTCTAGAGGGGACACAGCATACAGTAGTAGCTAAACACACAGCTCTGGAGTGATGCTGCCTGGGTGCAAACCTCACTTTAGCACTTGGGAGTTGACAGTCCTAATGACAAGTTACTTGATTTTGCTCTTCTTTAATTTCCTTCTTGGTATCATGAAAATATATATTTATCTACCTCACAGAATTGTTCTAAGAATGAATGTTCTATTTCCAAAGTGCTTACACCATAGCCTAGCATATAATATTATTAAATAAATGAATAACATAGTATAAACTCCATTGCTCTCCTGTCTCTTAAAACTGTTTCAGTGTTTCTCACTTCCGTTGGTGATTGTCCTGGTGGTGGTGGTGGTGTATTTTAGGGGAAGGAAAGATACAGACACTACTAAGGACAGAAAGTAGCAGACACTACTAAGGGATCCCAGCACTTCATCCCACTGGTCAGTGCCTCCATCAGACAGGAAGGAGAGGAGGCCCAGGGAGGGTCACTGCTCCATTAGCCATGTGAAACAGGTGAAGAAAATGGGTTGCATATTTAAATAATCAGCATAACAAGAATTTAGGGACAAGGAAGACTGCTGTTTTCAAATGTTTATAAGGCTGGGATGGAGAAAAGGGAGCATTTAAAATTCTACAAACAGCTTCAGTCTCCCCATCACTAAACATGGTTAATCAGGGAATACTGGTGGCCAGGTGTCAAGGATGCTGTAAAAGAGAATTTTTTTTTTAATGCAGAATTGGATAATTTAATATTTCTTCTTTCTTTAAAATCTTGATAATCCTGTATGAGTCACCAAGATGTTACAATCTAGGTATGAGTCACGCATCATCAATGCGCTGCTTAAGAAGGCACATAATTCTTCAGTCCCCACAGTGCTTGGCACAGTACCACAGATCTAAGTGAGGAATTCTAGCCCTCGGGCTATGTATACCTCAGCTCAGAGTTACAAAATCTCTAACACTAAGTGCACCAGCTAGCTGATTCCGGACTTCAGTTAGGACGGACAAATACAACAACGCATCCTTAAGTGGGATTTGGCCCATAGGTGTGCGTCCGGATGAACTCTGAGGCAGTCCTTCCCGTCACCCTTACAACACGCCGGACAAACGCAGGCAGAAGTGGGCAGACATGTCGAGGGGATAGGGCTGGGCGAGCCCACACACGGCAGGGGAAGGGGACAAAGGCCTCTGGAGAGCACGCTGGACTGGGAGGCTGGTAGGAAGGACCTATTTCCAGCAAACCGCCGGGGCTCTGGTCTGACATGCAAGCTGACGACCGCAACTGGCCGCCCAACGGCCACTAACCAGGTCCTAGGGTGCCGGGGGCCCCGCGGTGGTCCTCTCTACCCGCGGGTTGGGCCGAGGACCCGCGGAGCCGCAACCGCGAGGTGGGCCCCTAGGCACAGGCGGGGCGGCACCTGCAAGGCTCCGCACCGCGGTCCCGCAGCCTCGCTGCTCAGCGCGCTGTGCCGGGCCGCCGGACTCGGGGCCGTCGAGTCTCGGGCCGTCACGGCCTCGGCCAGCCCGCGACCCCACTCAGGCGGTGGACCCCGGCCGCAGCGCGCGCGCGGAATGTGGGGCAGCGGCTGCCTCCCGCCCCGCCTGGTCCGCCCGGGTCGCGCGAGCTGCCGCCGCCATCGCGGACCGCGAGGGAGGGAGAAGAGGGACCGCTCCGGGCGCCGCTTTACCTGAGAAACCAGCGGGAGCAGCGTCTGCTCCACCGACCGAGTTTTGATCTCGAGTTCCGAGTCGAAGGCGAAGCCTGACGGGCCGGCGGCGTGGACTGCTCCAGTACCGGCGGGGCCGGGACAGGCAGCCATGACCCCGCGTAGGTCTGGCAGCCCGCTCTCCGCGCCGCTGCGGGCCCGCGGCCCACAGCCAGTCAGCCCGCGGCTCTGCGGCCGCCGCACTGCACCCTCGCAGCCAGCGGCCCCGCCCCCCGCAGGCCCCGCCCCCGGCCCGCGCCACTGCCCGTCCCGGCCCCGCCCCGCGCCCCACCTACTCCAGTCGGCTCTCCCAGCCCCGCCCCCTCGCCCGGCCCCGCCTCCTTCCCTCGGCGGCGGGTTCCCCAACTCTCCGCAAACCAAAAGCACGACAGCTGAGAGCCTCCCAGGAGGACAAGGTCCCTGGCAAAGTTTCCCATCTTCCCAATAGATAACGTCCGAAATCAATTCCAAACCCCCGCAAGTTTCTGGAAGCTGCGCTGGATTGAAACTGCTAAAGCAGAACCAGAATCAAGTCAGGGGGCGGGGCCTTTCGTCTTTGAGCCTCTTGGGAAGGTCCCTTTTCCACGCTTATTTTATGCATGTATTTCTAGTACTTGGGTTGAAAATGAAAACAGTCGATGACGCGATAGGGAATATCTGGGTACTCGGCAAGAAGATGGTATATCTTTCGGGCTGTTTATTCTCCAAAACAAAATTATGCATGAAAAAGCGTTGTCTATTGTCCAATCCTATTACTTTTAAAACTACTTTCAAAATTAATTTTTCTCCAGGGACAGAGTAGTTTCTTAACAGGTCAATGCAAAGATTATCGTTGTGTATTTCTGACCGTAGTCACTGGCAAGGTTAAGAATCGTTCTCTGAGCCCAAATTTTACTTACACAGAGCCCAGGTGATAGGAGGGAATGTGGAACACCCCTTTTTTTCCAGAAGGAAAGCCAAACGGAGGCTGTCAAAAGCATTCACCCTGTGAAGAAGTTCTAGACTTGAGCAACTGACTTAATGAGCTGGGTACCATCAATCTGAGTGAGGTGCTGGGCGCTGTTCTCCAAGCACTGTTGAAATGTGTTTAGCAGTGCTTCCATTTTTGGTCCAGCTTCCTCTCCCAGAGCTACACAGGTATCTTAGGCATTGATGATAGCCAAGCTTAGACTTGTTCTCTTTGTTCAAAAAGTACAGTTCCTTAATTCAACTCTCTTCCAGTTCCAATTCATACAGCTCAGCCATGCACCTCACCATTTCTTTATCACAAAACCATTTCCCCAGTGCAATGAGGGATTCGGCCACAGCTGGGAACCCTTAGCATCTTTTCAAAGTGCCCTACATCCACTCTCCAGACACACCTCCCTCATCCAAGTTGATCAAATTTCATAAAAATTCAGTGGTCACTGGTGCCAAAAAGAGAAGTTAGGATATAAGGCCTGAGAGATGGATATAGTACAACTAAAGATCAAATTTCTCAAGAAACAAGAGGCAAAGGTTACCATTCAACAGCAGTAATTTTATTTCAAAATATAAATATTTTACATTTTACAAAGAGGTTACATCAGTAGTTGTCAGAGCAAGTTAAAGCTAAGAAACAGCATTTGTGTAAGAATAAAGAATATTTATTTGTCATAATTGACTATGTTTACTTTCAAGCGCTCTCTCTCTTGCCTGAGAATGTGGAGATGATACATTTTCAGAGAATACATGAGTAATTACAACTATGTCCAATCTTAGTTTCACAACCAAATGGTATTTGAAATACACTCCAGTCACCTCAACAACTGGCACTGCAAAAGACAAAGAAGGGTTTTCTCTAGAATAGCCACAATGAGAGTTCACATCTGGGTCACTGCTGTACAAAAGAATTGGTATTTCATAATAAGCTAAAATGATGTTACTCTAAGATTTGCTTCCATACATTTCACTGTAAAATCTAAACTTAGAAGCATAAGTGAGCAGGTGTGGAGAAAAGAACTCTGGACTTGGAGTCAGAAGTTCTGCAAATAAATTCTGGCTCCATCCTTTTGTGGTCTAAACTTAGAGGGAAATTCTAAAAAAAAAAAAAAAAAAAAACACCTTTCAGAGCCTCCAGTGCCTCATCTGCAATGATTATAATACTGCCTAGCTCACAGGGTTGTTCCCAAAGGTGTCTAAAAACCATAAAGTGCCATACAAAACATTATTAAAATGTAATATCTATATCACTGTATTTGCACATTACTTGATCCTTGAAAAACTTGCAAAATCAAACACAAATACTGATTTTACACACCATCAGTGAAAAAGAACCTCTATACTTTAAAGTATAGCTCTGAATGGCAAATATGCTTGCTTTCTAGTATCTCACTAAAGTGTGAGATTTATAAATGATTGCAGGATATCACATTCACCATTCAGTATAACCACTAGGGATGTAAACTTCAACAAGAGCTGTATTTCCCAAGAGACAGTAGTCCTTTGAAATGCTCAGAGAAAAGGAGGGGAGGGGGGCACAATCTAAAGTCAAACAGTAATTGTCTCCTCTTATAAATTCACAATGTTATCATAGCATGTTAAGAACTCTTAGAAATCCCAAGGAAAAGAAGCTCAGCATTCCTCAATGTTACTTGAGCATGGTGCTCGCGTGCGCGCGCGCGCGCACACACACACACACACTTTTTCCTCTTATAACATCAACATATCTTGGAACTATCGCTATTAAGAAAAACACTTTGCCAAAAGCTGCTTAACTATGAGAAAAATGGAAGAGAAATAGAACATGGACTGAGAGAAACAGGAACTGTATTCCATTCTGAATTCCATGATTTGACTGTGTGTGTGCACATGTCAGACAAACTACTTTCACCCAGGCATTTGTTTCCTTCTCTAGAAAATTACAGGATCACCTAATTATATGCAACCCATTCTAGCAGAGAATTTCTATCACTCTCCTAACTAGACAGGACATCTTGATTTACAATTCTTTTATGTTTAAACTATCAAAAAAAAACTGTGTAGTGGCCTCAGATACTTTCTTCAGATTCTCAATAATCAATGTTAATGAAATGAATATATTTTGATGGTAAAATGTATAAATACAAGAGATTGATAAAAATAAAAAGTATGTATCCTTAACTCAAAGTAGCATTTGGAACCATGTTGCCAGAAGCTATTTCAAATGTGAAAAGGGTATTCTCAGCCCTACTGTAGTATTCTTTAAGGGTCCTGGGAGAGTTCAGAGAGGACTGAAGGTCAAGACTAGAATGTGCAGTCTTGAGCATTTTACACATAAACACTTAGGATGAAAGTTCTAGATAGCTTACCTAAATCAGTGTGCTCTAATCTAACCCCTCATGGCCTGAATTTCTGAGTAGTCTAGCCCAGCAGTGACACATTCCTGAAGTACTAACATAAGCAAGGTGGCAACTAGAGGTACTAGATAGTCCTGATAAGTCACAATGGGTTCATGTTAGGACCAAGGTTAGTCAGAAAACCTCACCTGCAAGCCCTATAGCAGGCCTTCAGCTGGAATAAACAGCTGCCAATTCCAAAAGCTACAGAGTTTGTTTAAATACAGGGTCTCAATATAATGTGATCTGCAAATGTTTCCACAGTTAAGAGTCAATCCACACTAGTCTCTGAGACCAAGAAAAAAACTGCTCATTAACCGCCTCTCATGGAAGAGGGGGTTAGAATATCTTGCAATTTTAACAATATCCAGACTAGCATCTAAGGCAGTCAAACAGAAATTGTCTAGGAACAGAATGTGGATTCAAAAAGGATTTACAGGATGTGGAATTTATGTTGAAAATCCTATTCCCTGTTATTGCTTGGAAAGACAGGAGCATTTCTGTGTGCAGAGAGTGTATCTTCCCCAACCCCCATACCATTCAGTGTACAACTAATAGTGAACCTGAAAGTAATTTTTAATAAATCTATACAACACAAGATACTTGGACAGATTTCTGTACTCCGTTTTTACTGAAGCTACATCTACTTTGTTGCTACATTGTCTATTCCTAGGGAAACTTTCTCTTTCTGTGTTAAATTCTGAAGGAGATTCTTTGGGACAAGTTATCTTTGATACCTGCCTTGTCATACCACCTGATCTCTAACTACATCCTGTGGAAATTCTATAAAACCTTCCCCCTGTACCTAAGGACACATGCTGGGTGCTTCTCTCAGGTTCAAATTTCACCAGCTGATGGACTGAACCAGTCCTTACGCTGTCACTATAGCAACAGAGCAGTTCAAGTTTCCTGATCAGGACTGGGTAGCTCTCTGGGGCACCTCTGCTCCTGATATTTCAGGGTGGTATTACATCACTGTTGCTAATTTTGGCAGCTTGAAACTATTCTCTCACAGCTCAGAGTTCCTCTCTAAGAACCTGATACTCATACTAATAGTCTTTTGCAATATCACCTTACACAGCTAAAAGCATTTTGGAGGAACATAATTTGTATACACACATTTATTCACTGTGTATAGTATTTCCCTCTTATGAACGTGTGCTAATTATACCTATAAACTTACCAGTATATAGTTAAGGAAAACAAACTTGATTTCCTTTTTTAACCCTTTTAATACAAAATTTTTTAATTTAATATTACACATGATCTGGCTAAGATTTAAGGTGAGAGCGCTTCCTTATGAGTTATCACACCACCCTGTACAGTCCCTGGCATGGAACCTAGAGTTAGCAAACTCTTGAAAAATGTGCTAATGAACAAATGCATCACTGAATAAATGACTAAAGAGGAGAATAAGCTATTTAGTGGTCAAATCTAACACTTAATGGAATAACATTATAAATTTTGAAGGATTTATAATACAAATAATAGATCTACAGGTAGTCTACTATAGAACAACAGTTGAAAGACATCTTGGGCTGGGGATGTGGCTCAGGCGGTAGCATGCTCGCCTGGCATGCGCGGGGCGCTGGGTTCGATCCTCAACACCACATAAAAAGATAAAATAAAAAATAAAGATATTATGCCCACCTAAAAAACTAAAAAAATAAATATTTTAAAAAAAAGAAAGACATCTTGGTAACATTTTCTAGATGGGTTTTTTTGTTTAAGTAGTATAAGAATAAAGTTAAGCAAATAAATTATCAATTTTTAGTGAGATGTTTTAGGAAAAAAAAAACTTCTACTTTTAAATGTTTTCTAAAAAAGTAAACCTTCAACATTATAAACTCCTTCTACTCTATATTCTGGTTTGAGAGCAAAGGATGGGACTGATGATCATTCTAAAAGGTAGAAAGGGTACAAAGCACAGGGCAGGGCCTCAGTCCCAGCACTGTGATTAACGGCAGAGCAAGTCTGCAGGCATAACAAATGCCAACACCCATTCTGGCTCACAGGACTGGGGAACCTGCAAAAGATAGAGAAAGAACACTCCCTAGTACAACAGAGTATGCAGACCTAAGGAGTCAGAAAGAGCTGAGGCCAAATCTCACTAAACTATGTGACTACAGTGGTCACTTTTCAGAACCTTACCTTCCCCATCAGTGTAAAATGTTGTAAAATAATAAAAAGCTACATGAATGCTAATGTGAAGTGGTTGTGAAATAATATGTGTAAAAGGACTGTATAAAATGTAAAGCACTATGCTGGTTAATGTAATATCTGAGATATTTAAGAAGTTACAATTCAGTTCAGCAAGCATTCATTCATCTAGAGTCATTATGTGCAAGGCACTGTGCTAAGTGACAAGATACAAATATAAAATTATACTGCTAAATAACTACCTGGCAGAGTTCCAAATAATAGGGAATACATTTAGAAATCAGTACCGCTACACCTGAGTTTTCACTTAAGCATTTAAAAGAAAAAACTTAATGAGCATGAATTCCTTCATATTGTTTAACATTCATAGCAGCTTCATATGTATTTAAATTTAATGTGGGCAGCCAAGTTTTAATTTTGGTAACACTGTAATGAGGGACAGAGGGAGAAGGAAGAGCCTCAGACTTTCTGTATCTCCTCTGGTTGCAACATTCAGCAGAACATCAAATATGCTTCCCTACCCATGCACTTAAGATTTGTTCTTTTCTCAAAGAGGAAACAGTACATTGTTCAAGAAGGGTAATCTTGCTCACATAACTACATACTCAAAAGTGAAAGCCCTCTTCACTGAAAAGTGACTGTCATAGAAAAGTTTATGAACTGATTTCTTAAAATAAGAGAAAATGTCATTGTATGTATTTTTAACAGCAGGTAGTTTCAAATTCTTAAAATAAATTTATAAATACATATTACTATAATCAAAGTGGGAAAAATTCAAGCCACGGTGTCAGTGTATAAACGGAAACTTCAAGCCATCTTAGCAACAGTTAAGTGAGCAAACACATTTCTGAAGTCTCAACTCTATGTTTTAAAATGCAAAGCAGCCCTCAGTTGAGTTTCTCTTGTCCAGGTGTTCTGTATGGAAGGCCAGGAGGCTTCTTTTCTTGGCTCTGCCTTCTAGGCACAGCTGAAAGGACACAAGGCCTCAGCTCAGCTGAACTCACTGTCAAGGTGAAATTTCCTAGAGAAACCACTGCAGTGAAACCAAGTCAGTCTACTGAAGATTTCAAATCTTCAGAGATGTCACAGAAAGTCCTAAAAGAAGAAAAGACAGAATGTTTAGTTTTGCTTTTGGAAAAGAGGGTGGAAGCAACAAAGTCACATTGGAGGAAGCATCTAAACAGTCACCAGACAACAGTACTTTATAAACTTGAGAGCCTTGATGAGATTATACAGCCACTATTTTTTTTTCTTAACATTTTCACTGAAATTGTTTCAAAGTCTGTCTGTTGTCCCTCATTCTTTACTAACAAGAATCCAGTTTCTTGATGAGTCTTTTATCTCCCATTCAAAAGACTATTTCCCCAGATTTCCGAGACTACACACGACTGACCACCTGACCAAGTTTTGACTCATGGGATGTAAGTCGAAGTGTTATGCCACTTGGGGTGTTACACCAATTTTTTAAAAGAGAAGAAAAATCTCCCTCAACTCCTTGACCTTTTTACTTGCTAGAAAGAGAATATGATAAAACTGAAGAGAAAAACAGAGATCAAAGATTAAACACTGAATGGATAAGTTTTATTAGAAAACAGTAAAGTGATCCAACAGAATCCAAGCTCTGAAGGATGAGGTTCAGGAATGGGGCAAACCTTTTAATCCAATGATTTGTACAGCTTCTGACCACATCAGATGTGTTAAGTGAATGCTGCTAACTGGAAGGCAATATCTGGACAGGATGGAGGTGGTCTTCTGTATACATCAGCCTTCCCCAAGACAGCGGTAAGCTGACTTTTGTTGTTATTGTTACTGGAGCTTGAACCCGGGGGTTCAAGCTACCACTGAGCTATATCCCAGACCTTTTTTGGGGGGGCGGGGGCAGGGATCAGGGATTGCGCTCAGGGGCAGTAGACTTTATTTACAGACAGGGTCTCAGTGAGTTGCTTAGTGCCTCGCCATTGCTGATGCTGGCTTTGAACTCTCCATCCTCCTGCCTCAGCCTCCCAAGTCACTGGTACTACAGGCATGTACCACCACTGCACCAGCTCTGCTAACTTGCCTTTAAAACAAAATTTACATGTCTAAGCTGTAAATGTCACCCAGTCAGGTTTCTATCTGTATTGGCAGCCTAATGGCCAGGCCAGGGTTTATCAAAAAACATGAGTTCCAGCATCCATCTTAGACAAGAGCCTCAAGTCACAACTGGCAGCACTTCAGAATGAAGAGAAGCTGGGCCCAGATGTTTACAAAATAGTCATACTGGCCCTGGACTCCCCTCTGGACATTTTACTCCAGCAAGATATGAGTATTTTAGCTGAAGTCACTGGTACTTTGCGTTCCACTGATAGTGGGTTGGTTTTGGGGTTACGTACAAGCAAATCTCTTACGTGATATAGTCATGAAGGACAGTTTATTCCCATCCTTTTACATAAAATTTCTTTGCTCCTTTATTAACAATACCACCAATTAGGAGTGTAAAAAAGAATAACCTTAAAATGCCTACACTTTTTCAAAAGAATTTTAATGTCTTCTAATTATATTGGTTTGTGGCCACATCACTATAGCATGTTGTTCATTTTTAGATTTTTTTCCCTATTAGTCAAATAAAGCTAATATTATTTTCATACCAATAACCAAGTATTGATTATTAAAAACAAACTGCTCAACATTTTCATTAAAAATAAAGCTGAAGTAGAAGACAAGGTTAAGCATTCCACCTTCAGGGAATGGATCACAACTGCAGAAATAAGAGACGGCAAACATTTTTCATTAGATACAATCACCTAAAAACTTACAGAGCAGGGCCTGAGGTTGTGGCTCAGCGGTAGAGTGCTTGCCTACCATGTGCGAGGCCCTGGGTTCTATCCTCAGTATCCTCAGAACCGCATAAAAGTAAATAAATAAAGTAAAGGTATGGTGTCCAACTAAAAAAATATATAGAGAGAGAGCAAATTATCTGAACTTCAAATACAATTCTGCAATCATGCTACCTCCCTGACTCCTTTTGTCTTCTTGATTTTCAGTCCAACAAACAGGGTTAGACAGGCAAGCCAGAGATAAACAGAAGACTAAACTTTTAACACAAAATAGAAAGTACTTCAAGGTCAAGAGGAACACAAGTAAAATGTCACAAAAGAGAAAGCACATTCAAGGATGCTCAGTTACCCCAAGGCTCTTTCAAGGACGGTGACCTAAGCTCTTGCACCTCTGAAGCATGACTCTCAGTGGCAAAGCTCTTCTTAAAAGAACAGCCTTAAGAAACAGGTAAGCTTCCTGGCTATGCCTCCTGAGCTTTGAAAGGGCTTTTATGACATAACTAAACTCACCATGTTAAAAAAGTATGCTGACAGGTCTAAGAATTGGAATGAATGTTGTTTCCTTAAATATTTTCATGTTCTGAAAAGAATGTCCAAAAATAAAGATTTACACATACATGAACATTATATGCATTCCTTCCATCTATCTACCTATCATTTTTTAATAGTGACACTGTTGATATCTTTGTGCCATACAGGATGTTTGAAAGGCAGCACTGCTAGCCTCTATCCAGAGTTCTGACAATGTCTCCAGACATGGCCAGATGTCTATAAGGGAAAAGTCACCCCCCCCACCCCCACCAGAATCATTGCTCTAGATTCCTATTTGTATGTCTAATTTTCAGAGTTTCATCCAAATTTGTGTTTTTACACTTCTATATATGCAAATCTGACAGCAAGCTCTTTCTGACAATAGGAATTTCAGGTAGCACTCAATGCTGTGAAGACCTGGAAAATTTTTTACAATCAATAACCCAAAGCTGGCCAATAACATGAAGCATTTTCCAATACCCAATAATTTTTTTAAGTCATCCTTCTACATCTTTTAAAAATTCTAAGATATCTGGAAGCTTGAGTCGTAAGTACTCATTTCCTCTAAATTATGAATGAAAATTTCTGCCTCTGGGCAAAGATGCATGAAATAAGATTAAGACTGTGGTTATCCTAGTGACTGCTTTCTGTTGACAAGAAGGCTTAGCTGTAACCCTGAAATTCATACCTACTATTCAGAGGTGCCTCCAGGCCAAGAAAGCCTGGAGAAGCATTCAAAAGAAAGAAAAAAAAAAAAAAATGTGAAACAAGCTTAGAAAATAGATAATAAACATTTTCCATCTCAATGTAATCTCTGGCATATAGGGTGTCGTGTTGATCGTGGGGGGCATATAAAATCCAACTGAGGTAACACTGATCTTGAGCAAACCTCAAATTATACAGGAAGACAAAATCTGTAACCTACTTGTTTCTGGCCTATCCAAGAGGTATTGCTTTAATCGGCAAGGTCTAAAAAACTGTAACTCTCTGGATTAGGAAGAAACAAAGGGATAAGCACTGCATTGATGCTATTTCTAAAAACACTGGGCTGGGGATGTGCTCAGAGGTAGATAGCTTGCCTAGCACGCAAGAGGCCTGAGTTCAATACCTCGCACTATAATGTCCTACCTAGACCCTCTACATACAGCATTCTTTTCCAAACCATAAGGATTATTGTGCTCCTAAGAACCACAGTTGTATGATTCCTCATCTGAAAACGAGCAGTCCAGAACAGGACCATATGTGGCTAGGGATTTGAGCAGAGGAATGTTAACATTTTATACCTCCTCTAAGAACAACAGGGATTTTGCCCTGTAATTTCTCACTTACCATCTCTTGCTCTTTGAAAACATTTCAAGAATTGTTTCCTTTTAAGTTTCAATGAGACTTCTACAAATTCCTCTCCCACGGAAATGTTTTAAATCTTTTCTGATTTAACAACAAGATTTGTTGATTCCCAGTCTCCCAGAAATACAGAGTGAAATTTAAACATATAAAAATAAAAAGCTTTAACAGACTAACTTAACTTAGTTGTTTCTTCACAGCCAAGGGTACAACCCTTGTGACAGAGCATCACAGTTATTCATATCCCTTGCCTTCCAAATACTTGGAATGAAGTTCTAAAGTTGGGCTTTATTATATCTCATCCTTTTTTTTTTTTTTAATCAGGCTTAAGGTCACATTGCAAAAATCTTTTTTTATCTGATCTGTTTTTGGTTTCATGAGTCTATTAATTAGACTTTCAAAAGTGAGGCAGGCCTGGGCCAGCTCACACAGGGCAGCTCTGAGAACCACATCAAGCATGTTATCTTTCTCCTAAAACCACTGAGGCCATTTTTGGTAAGACAATTTCGTGATTAGACATGCTCGCATTTTGCAAAGACCACATTAGCCGTAGTATGAAAAACAAACTAAAGAACAGTTAGAATAGTCACTGAGAGATGAGCCAGGAGACCAACGAGGCTGCAACAGATCCATAAGAAGCACCAGCTCAGAACAGTGGTGGCACTGGGGGACAAGGCACAAGGGCAAACTTGAGGTAATACTGGCAGGATGGAGTTAAGACAGTGAATGAGGACACAGGAAGTAATAAGGACAACCAAACATGACATAGGAAAGTGAGGGGACAGTTACTGAGCTAGTAAACCGGGGAATACTGCATTTCTCTTGGTACCCCAAAGTGTTTAGGGAAGGAAAGGCAGAAAAACAGCAGAAGCTGAAACACGCCAGCCTGTGGGCTTCCCAGGGGTGTGAATGCAGGCAAGATACCCTCTCTAAACCGGATTTCCTTATCTACAAACATGGCATACAAAAACACTGCATAGACTAAGAAAAATAAGACAATCCGTGTAAAATTATCACCACAAAACTCAGCACACAGTAAGTTCCAATGTTAGAAAAGTTATGCTTGTTACTATTTAAGAAGTCATTTAAACTTCCTATTAACTTTGAAGGAAAAAAAAAAAAAAAACAATGAAGGCTATGTGGTCCTCACACTGCCTTCTTCAAACCCCCATGCCAGCTTCTTACTTTCAGAAGAGGAAGTAGGGAACAGGTCTTTTGCTTTTTGAACTATTCATATTAGTTTCTTCTGCTTCAGCTAAAAATTAATTATTGCTGTACTAACTTAGAATCATTAACAAGCTTTTTCAAATGTAACAGCAAAACACCAATGAATGTTGCTTTTTTATACTTGTTTTAGTAAGCCCAAAGAATAGGTATCAACTTAGCAAGGGCTCTCTGTTACTTTCAATTTACAGTCTGTTGGCATCTCTGGTTCCCAAGAAAGCCTTTGTTCGCAGAGGTAAAGGCAGAAAAAGATATCCTAGTGTCATCACATCCCAAGTGGTAAGGTCTTTGTCAAAACCTCGTAGGTCCCCCTCTATCTATTCTTGCTGAGGAAGCCAATTTTTCCTTGTCACCTTGTGAGAGTACTGCATTAGCTCAAATGGACCTCTGACCAACCAACTCTAACTCAGAAACTACTTCACTTATTCCGAGTTAAAAGGATCATGTCTTGCCAAGTATGGAGGTATACATCTGTAATCCCAATGACTTGGGAGGCTGAGGCAGGAGGATTGCAAGTTCAAGGCCAGCCTCAGCAACTTAGCAAGAATCTGTCTCAAAAAATAAAAAAGGCTGGGGTGTAGCTCAATGGTAGAGCACCCCAGGACTCAATCCCCAGTATCAAAAAATAAAATTTAAAAAAAGACCATGTCTCTTTAACACTTAGAAGAAGTATAAATACAAGAATTATATACAAGAATTGTATATAATAATATAAAATGGTTATTAAGTACATGGTCAGAAGCAACTTGTCAATGACTCCTCAATTACACTAGAATAACCCAAGGCAGAGAAACTGTGTTTTCCAGTTGAGAACAATAAGAATGATGCAATAAAGACTCTGGAAAGTTACAATCTGTTCTTACACTGTCCCTCTTACTTTTGTTGTTATTAATGTAATTTCTGGTATTCCACATAGAAAATTGTTTTGCAAGAGTCTATTAACATTAAACCAGATGTATACCCAGATGTTTGTCATAGCATCTTGATTTATAACAGCTATTAATGGAAATTACCAAATGTCTGTCAATACTACACTGAATAAATGAGATTGTAGTATATTCATATACTCGAATCCTAGATAACAGTGGGAAAAAGTGAACAATGGGGAAAAAAGTACAAGAATGGTAAATCCCAGAGACAGAATGTACATCAAAAGAGGTCTCCCTTAAGAGTTTACACATTGATGACGTTCAAACACAGAACTAAAGTGACTCAGTCAGAATATTAGCAGGCAGAGGGGCCTAACTGAAGAAGCATATGGAAGGCATCCAGAATAATGGGAACGTTCTGTATCTTGATATGGGTGGTAGTTACGTGAATATAAATATATAACAAAGATCATTAGCATAAGTCTTAATATATTGAGGACTTGTATATCACCGTAAGATATGCCTAAATAAAATATTATAACCAAATTATGAGATAATTGGGAAATATTTTAAACATTATAATTTACTTTATGAAATTCTGGTGATAACAGATGAGAACAATTATTATTTTAATACCTGTACTGTGTATGTAGAAATATTTAACAACAAACTATAATGCAACAATGAAAACTTGGGTTGGGGGGACCAGGAATCCATAAGACTTCATCTAGATTCACCAGTGTTTTATTACAGTCCTTTCTCTTTCCTTCTCCCTCCCTCCCTCCCCCCTCCCTCCTGGCCCCCCTCTCTGTTTTGGCTGAACTGTCTGAAAACAAGTTTTTAAAAATCATGGCATGTTATCCCTAAAGGACATTACCCCATATAGCCAAAAGAAACCATCATCAAATCCAAGAAATTTAACAGTGACTATATATTATGGAAAATACAGTCCTTGGTTAATCTTCCCTATTGTTCCATAAATGTTCTTTATAAGTTCTGCTCATCCCCAATCCAGAAACCTACCATGGATTCATGTGCTGCATTTGGTTGTCCAATTTCTTGAGTCTCCCCCTACAATCTCTCTTAAATTTACTTATTTTTGGTCTTTTATGACATTAACAATTCTGATCTAATATAGTTTTAAATTTTTCCTGCCGTAAGAAACCCAATCTGAAAACAATTTGTTTCTTTAGAGTCTTTTTCACAGCATTAGTATTCAAACACCTTTATCCTGACAAGTCTGGATGACTTATTTACCAAATACAGAGATAAGATAGTTCAATGTTCACATGTGGTTTATGATCATCATTCTGCATGAACTCACCGCTGAGTCTGAGTAGGCCATGGGGTCTGGTTTGGCGTGGGTACTGAATTCGTGGGACTCACTAGCATGGCACTATAGATATTGGAAGCAACCACAAGGATGCAGAGAAGTATGGGCCCAATGATTGCCCCTTCCAGGCCAAGGTAGTAAGCACCACCAGCTACTGCCAAGCCTGTCAGGTAAGGATGACCACCTCTGGAAAAAAGAGCACAGGAATTAGCTTGTGAATGAACCACCAAACCTCACAAACTCTGAAAAATCTTTCTAACACAATGTCCGTTCTTCAGTACACCGGGCTTTTTAATCTATTGCAGGCTTTCTTTAAATTCCTCCATGAAGATAAATGATCACTGATGGTAAGAAAATCAAGATATAAGACTTTACTTGCCCATGCACCAGTGTGTGACATCTGCCTCTTTACAACTGAAATAGCACTGTTAACAGATATTCTGTACCCAGTGCAGGTGGGTCCCTGCAGATTAATGCTGACTTAGAACTGTTTACCTTAATATAAAATATATAGCAAAGTTTAAATAAATGAAAACACTTATTCCTAGTGTTCAAAACTCATCTATTAAACTAGTTACCCACACCCTGATGTTCTCCTTTAATTTTCTCTCTCAAGTTTTAGGCATACCAGTTCCCTAAGGCTGGCTTATAGAGTTGCTTGTCTCTTTTTGCTCTGGAACTTTGGGACTTCAGAGTTCTTATACATAAATTATTTTCTACTCTAACTTACTAAAAAGAGAAAACAAGGTAGTATACAATTACTCTCTACATAATTTAACTGAAGAGTACTACTTCTGAAAATACTGACCCTGTCTACTCTACCTTTTATTTTATTTAAAAATTCAGTGTACTAGACAGTTTGAGTAGGCCATAAACTTTTGGTCACAACCTAAATTCTAATAAGCAATGTGAATCTGAATATATGACTAAATGACAATTGGCTTGATTTACTTAATGCAATTCTTAAAAAGCTATCAAAACCAAAACAAATGGCTGGCACAGAAGCCACACACCTGCAATCCCAGCAATTCAGAAAAGGAGGACTGAAAGTTTGAAGCCTGTCTTAGCAATTTAGTGAGGCCCTAATAAGCAACTTACTGAGACCCTGTCTCAAAATAAAAAATAAAAAGGATTGGAGAGATAGTTCAGTGGTAGGCATCCCTGGATTCAAACCCAGTACCAAACAACAACAACAACAAAAAAGCAAAATGAGAAGATACTTGTTATATGACCAAGGTTTTGATTCTGTCTTAAATTTAACCTGTATTCATCACTGAATCATACTGTTTTCTGTGTGTGTATGTGTGGTACTGGGGACTGAACCCAAGGGTGCTCAAACACTGAGCCATATCCTTTTTGTCTTTGTTTTTGAGATAAAATGTACCTTACAAAATATAAAATATATAAAATAACATACCTTATAAACAATGTTATTTTAAATTAAAATTTAAAAGACTACTTTATTGAAAATTCCTTTTATCAGCTCTTTCCCCAAACCCCATTCCCCTCAAAATACAAAACTCTTCAAAAAACCAATACATACTGCTCGATCATTCACCAGTAATTTCAGACTACTCACCCTGAAATATCAGAATAAATTGCAGTATCTACAAAGTATGTTGGCAAGAGATGAAAAACCAACAACAAAATGGCCTTGCATCCTAAGCCTTGTGTCAGCCACAGGTCTAGAACCGCGGGTATTGCTGCCCAGTATGTCCCAAGGAATGGCACTGCTCCAAGTATTGCTGCTAAGGCTAATAAAACACAAAAAAAGAAGAGATACTCAAGGTTCTCACAAAATAATCACAATGCAGCAAAAACTAATCTCTTCCTATCTAAAAATATCCACCGAAACTCACAAACTCTAATTTTAAGAGACTGATAAGCCCTATTTAACTGAATTTTTCAGTTAAATAAGAGTCTAATACCTTAAAATTTGTCATTAAAAATCTTTATAATGTGTGTGTCTACTTTGTAAATCTGTTCGTCAGTGATAAAATCTTAGTGTTCTGCAGGTGTTACTCTGAATGGGTAATTATTTTTAAAATACAGTCCTATAAAAGGGTAGCACATTTATCAACATTCTTATTGAGTGCAAAAGCTAATTAAATATTAGTCTCTAGGCCTGGGGTGTGGCTCAGTGGTAGAATACTGGCCTGAAGGTACAAGGCCCTGAATTCCATCCCCGGCTCAGAAAGAGAGAGGAGGGAAAAGAAATCAGTTTCTAATACCCAGATATAAATGTATATTCTTTACTTTGCTTCAAATAAAAATGAAATGTAGTCAGGCACAGTAGCACATGCCTATAATCCCAGCAGCTCCGGAGGCTGAGGCAGGAAGATCTTGAGTTCAAAGCCAGCCTCAGCAAAAGAAAGGCACTAAGCAAATCAATGAGGAATGGCACTGCTCTAAAGGAGGAATGGCTCCTATCTCTAAATAACATACAAAACAGGCCTGGGGATGTGGCTCAGTGGTCGGTCGGTCGGTGTGTCTGTCTCTCTCTCCCTGGCACCATTAAACACATGTGTGACCTTGGGAAACCTTGGTTTCTCATCTAGACAACATGAACATCACCACTCTGACTGCCTCTCAGGGTGATTATGGAATAAGAACCCTCACATGCTCTCAGAGAGCTTGTACATCACAGTGTGAGTTTGTGGACACCAAGAAGGAAAGAAGGTAAAGAAGGAGGGGAGAGAGAAAAGTGGAAGAGATGAAGATAGAGGTAATGTGGAATGCAGAAATATTTAGGAAAACAGGGAGTAACAGAAATAAAGGAAGAAAAAGCCAAAGGACAGGAACAGAGATTACATAAAGGAAAAAAGCACAAGAAGGTCATTAAACCACCTGGTACTTATGGAATGAGACATTACCAGAACAGATCATGACAGGTTTAGATTCAGCCTATGTGCTCCCAGATGCAGTCATCCTCTCCCTGGGGCAGGACAAAGCTATTTTAGGTCAGTTGATATACTGAGCACCAGTTACATGCTAGGTGTGTGATAAGTGCTAAAACGTGCTGGGTGTGGTTCTAGCCACTGGGAAAATAGTAACAAAAAAAAAAGAATACTACAAGCCATATTTCTGCTCCTAATCTGGACTAGATTAGGTCTCAAATTACAAAATTTATTCTAAACTTAAAGAAAATGACATTTCCTAACATATGTCAAATAGTCTAACTTTTCTTAGAGGGCAGTGGAAGTGACGATATGGTTGTTACCTGATGGTATGAAGACAATATTGATGCCAAATATAGTATGAGTCAGCCAGGTATACAATCCATAAAAGCCAGCCATTTTGAGGGAAGCATCAAATACCCCTCTAGAATGTCCAAAGATAAAAAGAAAAAGTAAATAAATACAGCATCATGCAGGGGTTCTGAAAAATCAATACTTCTAGGCTTCTGGTCACTTCATTCCAAATCTGGTCAAAGTTTCAATTTTTATACTAACCTGAGAATGTTGTTTCATTTTATTGCAAAGAAATATAAAGACTTTATATTTTAAAATCCTAACATGTTTACAGAGCTGTTGTTTAAATTTCTCTCTGATGAAAAGATCAACAGAACACTAAAATACCCTACTCACTGAAATAATTCATCAACTTTACACTTCTGAAGCAGATAACTCATTTGCAATGACTATTTCCTGACTATATTTCCTAAGTCTGAATAGCATGAGTCCAAGGTTAGAAACCCATCTATGGCCAGCCCTTCTCTTCAGAAAAAGCAAATGAGCCAGGCATGGTGTCCCACACCTATGAATCCCAGCAACTTGGGAGGCTGAGACAGGGCGATTGCAAGTTCATTAAAAATAAAAAAGGGTTGGGAATGTGGCTCAGATGATTAAATAACCCTGGGTTCAATCACTGGTTAAAAAAAAAAAAAGAAAGAAAGAATAGGAAAGGAAAGAAGGAAGAAAAGAAGCAAATTAGGCTGGGAATATATTTCAGTGAGCACATGCTTAGCATGCTGTAGACCCTGGATACAATCCCAACCTTCATCAATCTTTCTTTTCTTGTTAACAAATTTCCCCATAGTTCTTTAACTGAGCAACCAAGTCTACAAAGTAACTTCTGCTATAAGGGTTATTAATAAAGCAGGTCATGGGGGTTTGGGGGGGAATGAACAACGACAAAATTAGCCCCAAAGTAAAATCAGAGAGCAAAACACAAGGAAGCTAAAACACACACATATTTAGTGATTAATATAGGAATTTAGCACATGAATTTCTGTTTATAGAGCTGTTCTTTCAATTTCTCTCTGATGAAAAGAGAGTATCAGGCACTTTCTTTTTGCATTTTGGTTGGAAGATTAGTAACACAAGACTGCATAAAGAGAAGGAAAACCTGACTAGAGATAGCACAAAAGCAGAAACCTGAAATAATCTCAAGAGTATCACAAACTATAAAAGCCTGGGCTTTGCGGGGAACAAGGGAGCACTGGTGTATTCATGAGGTGGGAAAGCTGTAACTGAAAAACCAGAGGCTACGGCAGCAAAGGGGAAACTGTGCACACAAGGAAAGTGTTCTGCAAAGGGAACCACAAGGTGTACTCTCCAAGGAAGTCAGGCTCTGAAATCTGGTGATTCAGCCACCTAAACAGGGCTCTGAGGCATGGATTTTTTAACACAGTGGCTCCCCAAGTGTACAAACCTGTCATCCTTACCAAAAGCTATCACTTGAGAATATCTTAAAGGTGTCATGAGACGCTGACAACAAGGATACAGACTAAAGCGGCATCAAAAAGACCAAAAAGGGGAGAGACTCTGCAGGAAATAGAATCTGAAAAGTAACTGAATAGAGGAGTCAGAGGAAAGAGAAAACGGCAGAGCTTCAGACCTTAACCCTAAGGGGAAGAGTGGCAGTGTCTCAAAGATGTGGAGAAGGACACAATGGAAGAGGAATAGAAGAAAAGGGATTAAGTTTAGTTTGGGCAATGGTAAATCAGGAAATGGAAGCCAGGTCACAAACACCTGTAATCCCAGCAACTAGAAAGGCTGAGACAGCAGAATCACAAGTTCAAGGCCAGGCTCAGCAACTTAGTGAGAACTTATCTCAAAATAAAAACAGGCCAGGTATGTGGTTCAGTGGTAAAGTGCCTCTGTGTTCAGTCTCTTAGAACCACAAAACAAAATGGCCTGTGGAAACATCCTAAAGGAAGCTGAAATGAGAGGTGAGGTTTAATGAGAGCTTAGAACAAGAGATCTGAGGTGCTTCAGAGTAGATTATTATAGGAGAGGACAAGATATTCCTGAGAGGCAAGTGTAGAGGAAACCAAGCAATTGGCTATGCTCTCATAAGGGACCTAAGGACAAAGACATACCAGCCAGAGGGAATGGAAGTATTTCTGTGATGGGAGCAAAATTAACAGAGTGCCATATTCCCAGAGAGCACAAAAGAAGGAAGCTATTGAGAGGGAGGGAATAACAACGTTGAGAGAGAAAGAATGGAATTTGCCTAGAATTAGAGAAACATCAAGGTGAAAAGATACTGATATGATCTTACCTTACATATGTAGAAATGTCTAAGACAAATATAAGTTGACACCAAGTTACAACAAAATATTACGAATGAGGGCTGGAGTTGTGGCTCAGTGGTAGAGTGCTCACCTAGCATGGGTGAGGCACTGGGCTCAATAAACCACAGAAAAATAAGTAAATTAAAGACATTGTGTCCACCTATAACTAAAAAAAAAAAAATTTTAAAACAATATTGCAAATGAATCACCCCTCTGGTAGTAAGCAAGCAAAGCTCATTCCAAAAGGAACCACAAGTAGGAAATAACACACTGTCTCCTTTCTTCTACATCTGGGAATGCTGATTGTGATATTCTTGTTAAGGCAACTTTTAAATAATTCTGTGGATCCTAAATGCACTATATATTGTTTGTAGCTACTAAACATATTCATGGAACCTGATGAGGGATGAAAAAACAATATATTCCCCTTTACTGCATTACTTAGGATCTTATGCACAACCTTTAGAAAATAGCAAAGTAAAATCCTAGGAGATTGAATTTTCAACACCCTCAAATTCCTAACCATGTTTTCTTCTCTTTTTGTGCTTTAGTGAACGATAATTTACAAATAATAAACTTGCCAACTTTAAGTGTGCAATTAAGTTTTGACTTAAGTTACACAACACTATATTTAGAATGTTTCCATCACCCCAAAGTTTCCTCATGTGCTTTGTAGTCAGTCCCTCCCAGCCCCTGACCTCTAACGGCCATTAGATACGCTTTCTTTCATTATAAATTTTACCTTTTCTAGAATTTCATATAAACAGAATCATACGTTATATAGCATTTTTTAAAAAAGTGGTAAAATAGGAATAATATAACATTTGCCATCTTAAATCATTTTAAGTGTGTAATTCAGCAGTACATTACATTGATTGATATTATGTGGCTTTTGGTGTTTGGTTCCTTTCACCTAATGCTTTTGGGCTTCATCTACATTGTTGAGTGGAATAGTAGTCCCATCATTTGACTGCTGGGTAGTGTTCCATTATATAGATAAACCAAAATTTGTTTATCTACTTACCAGATGATGAGCATTTGGTCAGTTTCCAGTTTTAAAGCTATCATGAATAAAGCTGCTATGAATATTAAAGTATATATCTTTGTGTAAACATACACTATCAACATTTTTCTTTGATAAATATCTAGGAGTAGACCCTGGGTTACACAATGTCTATTTATTTACCTTTATAAAAGAAGCACTAACAATTATTCTGATCTCCCAATTCAGAAAAAATCTGTAGTCCATGGACATCATCCCAGAAGTCAACACCTCCACCACAAGGTATCTCCTCAACGTGTGATATCAAAATTCATACTGAACAGCTTTATGGGAGTTGATACTGGCAGAAAAAGCAATTCAGCTCATGAAAAGCTAAAAGGCAGTGCACCTAAAGCCTCTAGTAACAGACCCCATGCACAGCAGGTGCTCACCAGACAGCAGCTATTACTGATGTATTCTGATCAGAGTTTGTAGGATGTGTATACTTGACCAACACCCAAGGGATTCTGATGAAAACTCTAGAAGTCTGAACTCCCAGAGCCTTGCATACTAGAAAAGGGAAGTTCAAGAGAAATTAACATTTACTTTTAAGTATACATGTGGTAACATGAACAATGGCCCCACAATAATATCTACATCTTTTCCCCAGAACCTGTGATACTGTCACCTCACAAGACAGAAGGAACTTGATAAATGTGATTAAGAATCTTGAGATAGATTATCTTGAATTACCTAGTTATACCAATATAATTACTAAAATCCTAAAGAATGACATGGAGCTTTATTTTCATATCATATATAAAAATCAACTCAAAATAGATTTAAGACTTAATCTTAAGACATGAAGATGTAAAATTACAAGAAGAAAACAGAGGGAAAACTCCCTGACCTTGGTGGAAGCTATGAGTTTTTAACATATGACCCACACCCCCAAAACACAGGCTGCAAAAATAGTCAAAATGGCATTTCATCTAACTAAAAAGCTTCTGCAAAGGTAAATATCCACAGAATGAAAAGACAATCTCAGTCTAGGAGAAAATATTTGCAAAACATGTATCTGATACAGGTTTATATCCAAATAAATCAGTAGGATAAAATAACTCAATTTAAAAATGGACAAAGGGGGACTGATGATATAGCACAGTTGGTAGCATGCTTGCCTTGCATGCACACAGCCCTGGGTTCAATCCCCAGCACCATCAAAAAAAAAAAAAAAAAAAAAAAAGGCAAAGTTGGTGAGTATGTAGACAAAGGGAACTGCTGGGGGAAATGTAAATTAGTAGAGTCAAATGGAAAATAATGGCATTTATAGAGTTTTCTCAAAAAACTAGCAATCCCACCTCTGGGTATATATCCAAATGAACTGAAATGATTATGTGGAAGAGTTATCTTACTTCCATGATTTCTGGTTTTGTTTGCAGTGCTGGAGATCACACCCAAGGGCTCATGCATGCTTTACCACTGAGCTTCACGCCCAGCCCTATGTTCCTAATGCAGCACCATTCACAACAGCCAAGATACACAACCAACCTAGGTGTCCATCAACAGATGAGTGGATGAAAAAAATGTGAAGACACGTTCAAGGCCACATTATTTAATATCAAAAAGGAAGGAAATTCTATCATTTTCAACAACATGGACAAAGCTGAAAGACATTATGCTAAGTGAAATACGCCAGGCAAATACGCCAAATGCCACATGATCTCACTCATGTGGAATATAAAAACTGAACTCAAAGAAGCAGAAAGCAGAAAGGTGGTTGCCAGAGGCTGGGAGTAGGGGGTTAGAGAGTTGGTCAAAAGGTCAAATATGTAGGTACAGGATGAGGAAGTCCAGATGATTTACTGTACAGCATGGTGGCTATTCTTAATAATAATGTACACATGAAATTTGCTAAAAGAGTAGATCTTAAGTGTTCTCACAACAAAACTAACAAATGTATGACATGACTGATATATTAGCTTGATTTAATCATTTCACAATTTATGCACTATATCAAAACATTTAATTATACACAGAAAATATATATTTTTATCAACTGTACATTATTTTTTAAAAAAAGAAAAATGTGTTTTAAAAAGTCCTTATATAGTGAGTAAGGCGGTGTAGAATTAGTGGCACTGGTTGTACAAACTGTGAATGAACTACAAACCTTTGAATTACATATATACTTTAAAGTAGCTAAAATATTGAGTTTAATATGGATTTTATCTCAATTAAAAAAAAAAAATTCCAGGAGTGGTGGCATATGCCTGTAATCCCAGCAGCTCAGGAGTCTGCTGAAGCAGGAAAATCATGAGTTCAAAGTGAGCCTCAGCAACTTAGCAAGGCTGCAAGCAACTCAGTGAGACCATGTCTCTAAAAATTTTTTTTAAAGGACTACGGATGTGGCTTAGTGGTTGAGTGGCCCTGGGTTCAACCCCTGGTACCAAAAAAAAAAAAATTAACATGAAGAGGGAGGCACAGAGTGAGAGTCAGGGAATGAGACATTAGGATAGAAGTAGAGCTCAGACAGGGAGATCAGAAATCCCACACTGCTGGCCTTGAAGCTGGAGGGAGGAGCCATAATTCAAGGTATGAAGGAAGCCTCTAGAAACTAGAAAAGACAAAACAAATTCTCCCCTACATCCTACAGAAAAAGCACAACCCTCCTGATTTTTAGGACTTCTAACCTCCCAACTAAAAAAATAAAAAGTATATGTTATTAAAGCCACTAAGTTTTTGCCAACTTGTTATAGCAGCAATGGGAAACTAATACAATGCAAGTAGCATGCCAGCAAGTTTTGTTTAGCTGAACAGTAGAATACAGATGAAGCTATAAAAGCAATAACCTATAATACTCATCTCTGGGTTCTCTGGAACCTAAAATTCAGAGACTGGAAGCTGGGGATATAGCTCAGTGGTAGATAGAATGCTTGCCTACCACATGCGAGGCCCTAGTTTCATAATCAGAATCATGCACATACTCAAAAAAAAAATCGTTTTTATGTGCCTATAATTAATGACCTGTGGTACTCACCAATGAATAGACAAACCATAAGATAAAAGAATACAAAGTCCAGAAGTAAAACCAATTGTATGTGGACATTTAATATAAAATAAAGCATGCATTTCAAACCACAGGTACAAAGATGGACTTTTTGCAGGGAGTACGGGATATAGCTCAGTGGCATAGCACCTGCCAGTATGGGCAAGGCTCTGGGTTAGAGACTGCAAAATCATTGGGGAAATGCAAAATAAAATCAATAAGAGATATCACCTAACACCCATTAAATTTACCCTCATAGTCAACTAAAACTTTATCTGGCATATAACTAACAATGTGCATAATACAGTTTAAAGGGATTACCAGAAATTATTAGTTTAATCAATGCAAAAATATTTCTTACAATCATACCAATGAAAGACAATTCCTTCATTTCATTCACTCGTTGGTATCAACTGATTAATCAACACTTTTTTGGATATTCAAATTCAGTGAGAACTTCCCCTACCTTGCTGTCAACAAAAAACATTATGACACACTTTGTCAAATCTCTTGCAAAAATCCCAGTAGAGTCAGAACTTGTGGCATTCCCTCTGGGTGGCTGTGTGAATTTGTGGTGCCATGAAGCATTGCCCTTTCCCCCTTTACAACTGCTAACAACCATATGATCAAGCACATACTGTAGAATCAGACTGAAAACCTATATCAGGTTCATCACTCCAATGTTTATATAACATATGATCCTATTCCACCCTCGACCCTTTCTTTGTGGGGGTGGGAGAAAGAGCATTGACTATGTTCTGACTTATGGGTCCCTTCTTTTTTTTTTAAATATTTTTTTTTTTATTGCAGATGGACACAATACCTTTATTTTATTTTTATGTGGTGCTGAGGATCAAACCCAGTGCCTTCCACATGCAAGGCAAGCACTATACCACTGAGCAACAACCCCAGCCCTTTGGATCCCTTCTTTACAAGTGATTCTTCAAAGATGACTGACAGTTGTTCTTTAACCACATCTTTAAGCTCTCCAGTAATCAGCAACTGATGAGAATCAAATTCAGAATATTCTGGAAACTCTTTCTCTCCTCTCTTTTGGTAGCTGAGCAGGACTGATTTAGCGCAACAGAAGAAAAAACTGACATTAGCCACCGAGCTGGAGGCTCCCCCTTTTCAACAAGGCCACTTCCTCACACAGAGACCTCCCTTTATTACACATATATTCCCTTGTCCCACACTGTGGTAGACCATTCCAGGGAAGGGCACCTCTCTAACAGAAGTCAGGCCATAGTGCTCCAATCCAGCAATGCCTCACCTAAGGTAAGAATTGGATCAGAAGACCTGCTTTTCATGAAATGAGATTCTGAAGCAAGTCCTGGGGTTGGGAGAATTACAACCAGTCAAGAACCTCTGTGCATTTGGAAGTACACAGGGCCATACCTTGTGGCCACATAAGAAGCACATGTCTAAGGAAGAATCAGCAAGGAAGCGAAGAGTCCAAAAATCACATTCTGTCTACTCTACAATATTTCTGTACACTGGTCCCACCCTAAAGCAGACAGACTACTAGATTCTCATTTCCCAGGACAACCAACAGCTATCAGTATCAGCCTTACCAGTATTCTCCCAGCACTGCAACAGTGTGCCTCAAGCAGGAGGTGAGCTATCAAAGGAAAACAGTGAGCTCTCAGAGACACTGCATATAAAACTCCAATTGGGAAAAGTACCCTCCTGCTCCCTTTATTATACTTTGCTTCATTGTACTTCAGATATTGTAAAGCAATTTTTAACAAATTGAACATTTGTGTCAACTATGTTGAGTAAGTCTATGAAACCCATTTTTCCAACAGCTCAGATAATTATTAGCCTTTTTCAGCAATAAGATATTTTTAAATTAAGTTACAAAAGTTTTTTCAGATAGAATGCTATTACCCACTTAATAGGTTATAGTATTGGGTACACATAATTTTTATGTGCAATGGAAAACCAAAAAAATTCGCATAACTCACTTTATTGCAATGATCTAAAACTAAACCTGCATTATCCTCCAGGGTTTGTCTGTACACCTAACCTCTCCTAAGAAAGTACATCCCTCTTTCCCATTCGTGGCTCATTTGGCCCAGAGACTCAGCTCCACAGTACAAAGCACTGAAACCTGGTTGACAATGGATTCTCAGTGTAAGTGGAATGGTCATGATGTGCACTCAGGCCCAGAAAACTGGCTGAGGGGTACAGGAAAGAGCCATTTGTACAGAAAGCTTCCATTCCCACAAAAACAGTTCTGAGTCTGTCACAGGCAGAAGCACACAACACTGTCATTCAGTAAATCATCTGGAGATGCTGGCAGTAGCAATATTAATTATTTTTATACCACTAATACATGTTTTGTGTCCTTAACAGTGCCTGTAGATCATGGAAGCTTACTCTATGCTAAAAATATAACAACAGGTTGTTTCAATTACCAAGACAAATTGTAAACATTCATATCTCAAAACTAGTTCTATTACAAGCCCATTAAAATAAATGTAGCAATTTTTAAACCATCACAGTGAGAAATTACACATAAGACAAAGATTTTTAGGTGACTTTCATTGGAAATTTAAAAAAAGATAAAGGTTCAGGTATTTCAGACCCAATCTTTAATCAAGTAGGTTAAAAGGCAGGTATTTATTGTCTTGATTATTTTTTAAGAACTCCAGCTCATTTAAATTTCTCACATATGCAGAATCAATTCTCCCTCTTTAATTCAATGTTAGGAGATCTCAAATAAATGAAAATACTTTTTTAAAGCTTTAAACTCTTCCTTATACAATTTAAACAAATGCTATTCATACCCTTAAATGCATGAAGGTTTCTTTCCAATGATTATTTAATTTGCTCAAAGTAAAAAACAGAAATGCTGATTTAAAAAATTCTCCAAAATTGGGGTGTCAAAGTGGAAGTATGTTCACTTTCCAACTCAAAGTCTTACAGTACACACATTCTCCCATCTAATTCACCAGTAGGACTTCCACCCACCAGCATTCAAAGTTGTAATACCAGCAAGCAAGAGCCATACCCGTGTGCATGCACTCATGTGAAAATATCACACACACTAAATTGCATTGAGGCCGTGACAACATGCAACTTAGTAATGTGCAATATCTCCACCAGAGCAAGCAGAATGGGAGCATCGGGGAAGAAGGGTGTGATGTGTACATTCAGGAGACAACATGCTGCTAAAGGGAGGAAAATGGTCTAGGGATAAAGGATGCATGCCACTAACTCAAAAATCCATGAAATGAAAACCTAACCACAAAAGTGTTCAATTTAGGAGAATACTGATTCAGTAATAATTAAGGTTCAAAAATTCAATGGCACGGTGATCATACAGGAGACACATAAATCAGAAGGCAAAGCTTCAGGAACAGATACTTTCACTGTCTGGTCATGCAGTTAGCCTCCAGTTTCATTCCACTTTTAACACATTAACGGATCAAATAAAACAAGTTTAATGACTTCCACTTAACTACAACACTGATGATGATTAATGACTGCTGCTTATGAAACTTGTTATCACTGAAAATTTACAGACCAAGCTGCACTTTAAAAACAATATTTTCATAATCATTTGTATGTTTTCCCTCTTAAAAATCTCTCACAATGAAGAAATATTCCTACTTGAACACAATCCTTCAGAATGAAAAAATCTAACAAGAGTTCTTAGAAATAGCTCACTGTTATCCTAAAGGCTCTTGAGAGGAATCCATTGTAAGACTTACACAGAATTTGACCTAATAAAGAAATAACCCAAAGTACACAGACTGCAAAAAATCATCTTGAATTACAATCTTTACATAACTTGATATAGCTTTGGTCTGAAAGACAGCTCAAGTCTTAACACTTTTTCTAGTCTATATAGATTTATCAGACTCACAAAAATCAATCAGTTTTGAGTACCAACAGTCGGGTACTGAAAACTGTTGAATTTTTATTCTGTATTAAAAATGGTATGATAAAAATGAAATGGTTTTGTCTTAATATACTTTGGAACCACTCATGGGCTACTGGCATACTGCATAATTAGTGTACAGCAAGAAAAGGCCAAACTAATTTGTAAAAACACACATTTCTTCAGATATCTGAAGATTACAGCACTCTTCCTAATCTCAAATTCTCCTGAGCTAAAGGCCCGAATACAGCTACCAGCTGCATGTGTCTACATAAATGGTCTAAACAATACTGCAAATTTAATTCATGATCTTCTACCCCAACCAGCTTCTTCTGGAAGACGGTATCATGGAATAACAGGATACACACTTTTGATCAATTGGATATAGGTGCAAATTACAGCTGTACTTACCATGACCACAGATCTATTAGCAGCCAAGACTTAAAAAATTAAATTCCAAACAAAGGAGGCAGCAATATTTGATGTCCAAAAGATAAAAATAAGAGGGAAAAAAAAAAAAGGTGACTCCATAACAGACATTTTAGAGGACAGCTAGAAAGTGGTATACTTTAAGAAAATAAGAGAAAACTCAAGAATTGTGATTTGAAAACAGAAAAAAAACTTTTGTGAAGAGTCAGTGCTAAAGAAGGTTACTTTAGGGAAATGAAGTACCATCTTTCTTAAAGCTCTTTATGGGCAAAGTACATGTTCCTCGGTATGGCTTGCTAAGTCACATGGACAGGAGGACTGCTGCCAGTCTCTGATATGCCTGGGTCAACATCCTTTTCCTTTTGGAAAGAAAGAAATACTCCATTTGGTAGAGTATTTGTATATGCTTTTTTTGATTTAGAAAAATATCTGAGATAAACAACAAACAAAAACCCTACTGTTGCAATTTCCATTATTTACCCAAAGGTAAGGACGATGCCCCAGGCTCACATAGACTTAGGTGGGATACTAAAGTTAATAATACATTCTTAAAGACAGCATCACTCTGACAGCTCCTGTTGGATAACACACTCACACATCTGGAATCTTTACATGGATGACCCCAATGTAGATACTCCAGGGCACCATATGAGTACTAAGAGCTTTTTTTTAAAATCTCACTAGTATCGGTGAAGATTTTACCCATGCCTTGTTAGCAGGACTAAAAGAGAAAACCTAGAAACTGAGGAAGTTTCCAGAAATGATATATTCTCCCTACCTGTTACATGTGAAAAGTAAGCTAAGATTAGTGAGTCAGGATTATCAGGTCAAATCAAGATTTTTGTGATGGCTAATTCCAAACAATACTTTGTGGTTGATTCATCGATATTTTTGTTTTTGCTTATG